>NW_026963293.1:300000-500000 GCF_036588685.1 Mytilus trossulus | reverse complement strand
ACAGCCAATATATGAACAATTACATTAAATATTGAAGCACATATGTGAACTATTATGACTTATACTGTACTTAAAAACAAAATTTAAAATATTACACGGCCATACTTATATAAGCTCTAAAAAAATTGAGAACAACTCGTTTAATAATTTTCTGGATTTGCCTTCATTAGTAACGCTCAAAGCCAAACATTTGATATCCAAAGATGTGTAAGTACCGAAAAAGTTGCAGAGCTATATAACAAAAATGCATTAAATAAATAGCCAATATATTTAAAAATAAGAAGATGTGGTATTATTGCCAATGAGATAACTATCCACAAAAGACCAAAATGACACAAACATTAACAACTATAGGTAACCGTACGGCCTTCAACAATGAGCAAAGTCCATACCGCATAGTCAGCTAATTAAGGCCCCGATTAGACAATGTAAAACAATTCAAACGAGAAAACTAACGGCCTTATTAATGTAAAAAAATGAACGAAACACAAATATGTAACACATAAACAAACGACAACCACTGAATTACAAATTCATCTAATGTCAACTTTTCCTGCGGGAGTTAAAACCTGAGTTTCTTAATAATTTTAAAATTATAAACGGACAATTTTAGAAAAGTTTGTTAAGGTAGATTCATGGTATACCGCCATCTTGGATTGTACAATCGCAGTACAAAATCGGTCTAGTTATTTGCCTAAATCTGCAAATTTGAAAACAGATTTGCAATTCAATGGTTAGAATGTTTTTTCTATTCAAAGAAAACTTGTTGATCAAATGTATTATACAAAATATTTTAACAAATATCAATTTTTTTGGTTTAAAAATCTTTTTTTTTTTAAATGAGCCATTTAAGGAGAGATAACTCTTTTTGTACAAAATTTATACTGGGCTAATAGGGATTTTTTTTATTTTTACTTGTAGCAAGAAACAAGCTAGGTGACACCATGTTTTCTTTTTATTTTCTTAAAACATATTATGAAACCTTTCTTCTCACAATTTATTTCAAAATTCTATCTCATAGAATTTTTTTTATGCACACTAATGTGTTTTTTCATGAACAAACCAACCAAATTTTGGCAATTTTTAACGACTCATAGCTTGGAAAATAGCACGGTGACCCATACTATTTATTAAATTTTTGAAAAGAGCATAGTAAAATCTTCATTTTGGCAAATTATAAAAAAATTCTGTCTCAAAAAATATATACTTGTGATCTACCTTAACTCGTGTCACTACAGAAGTACTGACTACTGTATGTGCTGATGATACCCTCGGGGACTGATAGTCCACCAACAGAGGTATCGACAGAGTGATGAAAAAAAATGAGAACACGTTAAATAATTTCATGCGTCCGAAGCGCTTTTCTGGATTTACCTTTATTAGGAACGCTCAAATCCAAACATTTGATATCCGAAGATGTATAAGTAGCGACAAAGGTTGAAGAGCTTTATAACAAAAATGCCTAAGATAAATAGCCAATTCATCTAATGTCAACTTTGCCTGAGGGAGTTGAAACCTTAGTTTCTTAATAATTTCAAAAATTATAAACGAACAAATTTAGAAAAGTTTGTTAACTCATGTCACTACCGAAGTACTGACTACTGAGCTGATGATACCCCCGGGGACTAATAGTTTCTAAATGTACACTGATAATTTACAAAATGTTGTATACAATTCCCTTTAAAATTCATTTAAATACCACAATAAGCTTTACTATATAATTTTCAATAGCATATTTATATAAAATATGTAGAACAAAAATGAGGGTCATTCGATTTCTATATAAAATCTTGCAAAAATATGACCTATATTTTTGGCACATCCAATCAATCGTATATCCATTTAAAGGAATAAAAGTTAGCACACACACACCCACAAACTCCCAACCACCACCACCACTATATGCATGATGTGTATTGTGTATCTGTGTAAGGCCGGGTTCACATAGACCTAAACTCGGTTTTGTGTTAGTGTAACTCACACATAAATAAAACACAATTACGTTCCCATTGATAAAACCCAATGGTTACATATAGTTTAAATCATGTTTTGTCTACATGCAGTCGATAGTCGATGTAGGCCTTGTGTAGGTTAAGTGTACACAAAACTAGGCATTCAGAACTTTAATGTTCCCATGTATATTTAAAAATGAAACAATTTTTATATAAAATTGATACTTATAACACTTATTAAAAATGTTCTTTACAGAAATATTTGTCTAAACTTGATATATTTATTTGTTATAAAAACACTTTACGTAGCCTTATTAACCCCTAATCAAGACTTAAATCCATCATCATTGCCGAACACATAATTCATTTGAAAAGGTCTTCCCGATTCGATTGGACACGTACACTCTGACAGAAATATTTGCCACTGGTCTTTATACTCAAACAACGATTCACTCATAAATGGATTACTGAAAGAGGATGAGGTTAATTGTTTGTTTGTGTAGTATCTCAGATCCGTTAAAATACAATAAGAAATAAAAATAAAAAAAAGATTACCCCCTCCCTTTGCCAAATACTTCTTGGAGAAAAAATACCATGTTAAACAACCAGAAAAGATAGAAATGTAGTGATCCTTAGCATCGCAATTCTTTCTTTTTTTTCGTCTGTAAGTACGCTAATGGCGAGCCTACGTTTTTAATGCGTACTCGATACATCTTTAAACTACTGCAAATCATCCAAAACGACTTTCTTAAAGGAGCAACCACTAAACTTTAAAAAAAATGGGGGAGGGGGTGGGTCTGAGTCAGATTTTTTTTTTGCGCGCGAAAGTTTATAATTATTTTTTGTTCGATGGTACCAATTCAATATTTAACACTGTAATGTATAGGGAAACTTTGGATTCAGAATATTTTTTCATTCTAATCATCTGAATAACCCGATTTTTTTTTACTCAATTTGTGGAAAAATCCACTCCCCTTTTTTTAAAGTCAAATGTCGCTTCTGTGCTAGAAAAGTTGTTCAATAATTTGAATTCGGTAACTTCGGTTCTACGTAATGAACATTTAAATGACATATAGTGTACAAGTGTGAACAAATCTTATGTACAGGTAGCTAAACAAGGTGTATAGATGTGAAACTTGTGCAGACTACATTAAACAAAATGTAAACATGTTTACTGTAAATGGTGTTTGGTGTGAATACGGCCTAAGACTCTCAGTTGATAGTAATCAAATGCAATTTTAGGTTAAATAAAAGGGGGATGGCAACAAATTATCATGTCTTCAAATACCTTAATTAATACTTTAATGTATGATAGTTTTTACACAAAGCGGAATAAATATATCAAAGTTATTCAATTTGTTGAACTTGAATAGTGAAAAGTGAGATAAAAAAAACAATATTCACTTTTCATGAATTTTAAATAGTGAAAAGTGTATAGTGCCCGGTAATAAACTAAAGAAATGAAAAACAAAATCAGTGATACGATGTTTTATTTCTTTTCCAAATTTGAATGACATCCGCTATGCCTACTTTTTCTTACGAATGCCCTAATGCCTTTACATTCTATAAACGCCATGCGTAATAACGTCCAAGAGGTGCAGTTCTTATATTTAGATGTTTTGACATAATGAAGTGTTCACATAACGTCATACATGTTTCTCATCTCGTAATACCCATTTGTCATTACCATGTATATCATTTGGCCCATTGTAATAGAAATACGACATAATGATTTTTTAACATAAACTAAAACAAGTTTCGCATCATGAAATGAAACTTTCAGATTAATTAATGGAACAACCACATCACGTAATGAAGTTTTCACATCATGTAAACAGGAATTCACATCATTTAATGAAATGTTCACATCATGTAATAAAGTTTTCACATCATTTAATGAATTCGAAGTTTTCACATCATGTAAAGAAAAATTTACATCATCTTAAGAAGAATTCACATCATGTAACGAATAATTCACATCATGTAATGAAGAATTCAAATCATGTAAAGAAGAATTCGCATCATGTAAAAAAGAAATCACATCATGTAAGCCACATTTGCATTATGTCATAGTAGTTTCTTCTTATAAAGCAGTGATGGCGTTCCATACTATGTTGATGCATAAGAATGTATATATCTTTAATATTGATTTTTTATATGTTATGTTGCTAAAGCATAAATTCTAAATAACTAGAAAAGTACTGTAAATTCAGAAATTATTGCATGCATTTATTATTGCGATATTGTCATTTTTAGACTAAAATGCGAATTTAATTTTTGGGATATTGAGAAAAATCCTGTTTAATTCATATTAAAATCTCAAAATGAGAGTTAAATTATTGCGATTATAACCCTGTCGCATTTTTCGCAATAATAAAAACATCGCAATAATACAGCACCTAGCATACAGTAGCGTAACTTTTTGGAAATAAAAGTATATATGTATCTGTATTGCTTAATGCATTCCTCCTGGATATATATGCATGTGTATGCATTTGTTTTTTAACTTAGAGACAGAAACCTGTCGATTGTTTCTGTGTTACATAAAATTGAGAATGGAAATGGGGAATGTGTCAAACAACAACCTGACTAAAGAACAGACAACAGCCGAAGGCCACCAATGGGTCTTCACTGCAGCGAGAAACTCTCTGGCCTTTTAACAAAAAAGTATACTAGTTCAGTGATAATGGACATCATACTCAACTCCGAAATATACACAACTAAAATTAAAATCGTACAAGACTAACAAATGCTGTAGGCACCCGACTTGCGACAGCTGCAAAAATGTGGCGGGGTAAAACATGTTTGTTTTTTTTAAATCTCAACCCTCTACCTTACTAAACCTCTAGCCAATGTAAAAAAAAACTAACACACAACAATGCAATCATATCTGCTTTTCGTTTATTATTTTCTACATAAATTTATAGGTTTTTTCTTACTTGGATTGTTTTATATTAATTTGGTCATTTCGGGATCTTTTATGACTTTCCTCATTGTTTAAGGCCATACCGTGACGTATAGTTGTTGATTTCAGTTTCGTTTGTTCTCCTGTAAAGAATTGCCTCAAAGACAATCATACCACATTTTTTTTTATAATTAGAGGGTTGCTACCTTCAGTTTCAAGAAGCGTAATTCGTGTGTATATCGTATGACAATGTTGGGCTTATTTGTGACTGCACTGACATACACTAAAATGTACCAAGATGATGTTATTTTTACTCGATTGTTCGATCACTTCAGTCTGTTAAGGGAATTCGCTTCTCAGTTTCAAAATAATAAGCTTTTTAGAACACTAATAAACATTGATAGATAATAAATAAAGGATCCAAAAGAGCAAATATATATATATATATGGTCAATGTGCTTGTTTACGAGATATTTATTAACCATTGAAATGTTGGCGGGGAAATGTTCTCTCTTAATTTTTCATAACTTTATCATTGACAAGTTTTTAAAAGTTCTCAAAAATTATTAAAAATTAATCAAAATTTTCAAAGACTTTTCATATATGGCTTATGGTTATACATGTAAAAGACTAGTACAATTTGCAAAATTTGTTTCCCAATCCACTATACATAAATATGTTACCAGCTAAAGGATGCCTCCGGGTACGGGAATTGCTCGCTACATTGAAGACCTGTTGGTGAACTTCTGCTGTTGTTTTTTCGATGGTCGGGTTGTTGTCTCTTTCACACATGCCCCATTTCCATTCTCAATTTATTAAACTAGATAAAACCAAAAGATTCCGAAAATTTGACAAAAAATTCAAACTTGACGAATAGTGCTAGGAATATTTGTCCGGCAATTGAAATGCACATGCCACATGATGTGTGGGCGGAAGCGCGTTTAATATTATCTTCAGCAGCACCATGAGGTCACTAGAAATCCGATCACAGAGTGATTAGAATAAGGGACAAACAACCCTACTTTAAATCGCATGAAACGGACAATTGTGACTCCCAGACGCGTCCCAGCTAACCCGATGTGCTAAATCGTTAGTAACTAACAAATCAAATTCAATACTGTGAGATATTAAAATTGAGGATGGAAATGGGAAATAGGGAATGTGTCAAAGAGACAACATTCCAACCATAGAATAGATAAACGCAAGTCACTAATGCCCGCACTCAGAAGCGTTCTTTATCTGGCCCCTAAACAAATATTTGTACTAGTTCAGTGATAATGAACGCCATACTAAACTCCAAATTAAACACAAGAAACTAAAATTAAAAATAATACAAGACTAACAGAGGCTCCCGACTTGGGATAGGAGCAACAATGCGGTGAGGTTAAACATGTTTATGAGATCTCAACCCTCCCCCTATACAGTGGAGATCAGTTCTAACCTCTCATTAGAACTGTCAGAATAATCTGTCATAGAACTGTTCTAACCTGTCCTAGAACAGTTCTAGCTAGAACAGTTCTACCCTAGAACTGTTCTAGGTAGAACTGTCAGGATCAGTTCTAGGTAGAACTGACTAAATCAGTTCTAGGTAGAACTGTCAGGATCAGTTCTAGGGTAGAACTGTCTAAAACTGTTCTAGGTAGAACTGACCAAATCAGTTCTAACTGTAGAACTGTCAGCAGAACTGACCAAATCAGTCAGGACTGAAGAACAGTTCTAAATGACGTCACTGCAGAAAGGGCACTTTAGAATTTAGAAGAAAAAATCAGTTCCAATTACTTTACTTTATATAATAGCGGATTTTTCTATATTTTTACTGATCAAAATTTACATGTACAAATATCGAAGTGGATAGGAGGTTATCCAACTCATCGGAGAAATATTTTTATAAGATTGCAAATGAAACATCATTGTTGACGTCTCTTCGTTCCCCGTTTTTAACAGTTTCTTCATAAATATAACTGCATTTAATTCATGGAAATTTAAACTTGATTTACCTTGTTTGCCTTGGATTTACATTCATGATTTAGGATTCTGTGTTGACAAATGTTCAAACGAAAATTGTACAGTGGATGGATTATGGGATTAATGAAATCAGTGTTGTAAAACGTAAAAAAAACTATGTACATTTGCATTAGCTCGTTGCCAAACTTATCCATAACGATTATGAATAATATCTGGGAGTCCTGAAAGTCTGAAAAATATACTCGATCTGAACATAAATGAAATATTTGCCACTGGACGTAAGGCTACAAACAAAACCAATCATTGTCCTTCTTCAAATTATATATTAACAGTATAGTCAGTATACTATTCCAAGAAGAGAACTTCTCATACATGAACATGTACTTTTCATTTTAAAATAAAGTATATGAATCAGTCATTTGAGTGTTGGATTATGCCGTTAAATATTTTTGTTTAAAAAAAACATCATGAACTAAATGTACTGACTTAAAGTCACTTTTGTGACGGTTCAATATTTAATAATTTAAGTTTGGATGTAACGGGTCTTCTGACGTTATTTTGTTATCAACACCCATAGACATAAGTTAGTCATGTGAACGTATCATCATCAACGTTTTTTTAATGGTTTGCCAAGGTTTAAACATTTTGTTAAAATGGAATTTAGAATTAAATTATTCGAAATAACGTAAAAAATGTGGTGCACACTGTTAAAAAACCCGCTACGCGCATTTATCAGTGTGCACCAAGTTTTTTATGTTATTTCTTCACAGACAGAAAAAATATTACAGTCATTCCTTAAATAGTAATATTATCGATACAGAGAGGAAATAATGGCGCTCTAAAATGATGTGGATAAAATTTGGTGTCCTCTTTATCATACAATATCTGTCCTGACTTAGAAATATTATTGGTTTAGAATGAAGCCATATATATTGACATGATAAAGAATATATAGATATAGGAAGATCATGAAGATGTGGTGTGAGTGCCAATGAGACAACTCTCCATCCAAATAACAATTTAAAAATAAGTAAACCATTATAGGCCAATGTACGCCCTTCAACACTGAGCCTTGGCTCACACCGAAAACAACAAGCTATAAAAGGTCCCATATGTTCAGTTTTGGTTGATGCGGTCAAATAATTTTGTTATTAAAATTACTCAGTCTGATACATGTATATCAAAACTTCTGAAATTTGTTAACAATTCAATATTTTGAATAAAAAGAGGACACGCTGTCATTTGAATTATACAATCCATCGTGATCGGTTGTTGTCTGCTCTATGGTTGGGTTGTTGTTGCCCAGACACATATATTTGTTCCATGAGTCAGTCTGAGGTATGAAAACTAGCTGATGTTTGTTTCTGATGCGATATTTTGAATAAAAGTAGGAAATGATGGCACTCTCAATCAATGCGATTTTTGTTTGTGGTTGTTGATTTCCAATATTGCAGTTATTTATAAACTACAGTCCCTCTTGACCTAAAATTATAACTGATATACTGTCCAACTATATAGACTTGCATAAAAAAAAAGAAATCATGGTCATTTTTGGTTGATGCGGTCAAACGATTTAATTACACGACTCAGTCTTAAGTATGAAAACTATTGATATTTGTTTACGATTCAATACTTTGAACAAAATTTTGAAGTCATTGTTTTCCAATATTGCTGTAACTTGTATATTATAGTCCCTCATGACCTAAAATTATAACTGAATTACTGTGCAGCTATATACTAAGCAGATTTGTAGAAAGAAAGAGCAAATAAGGTCAGTTTAGATTGGTGCGGTCAAAATATTTTATTACACGACTCAGTCTGAAGTATGAAAACTACTGATATTTGTTTACGATTCAATACTTTGAATAAAAAGAGGTCATGCTAGCACTTTAAATTCATGTGAACAACATTTTGAGGTCATTGTTTTCCAATATTGCTGTAACTTGTATATATCAGTCCCTCTTGACCTAAATTTATAACTGAATTACTGTGCAGCTATATAGATTTGCAGGAAGAAAGAGCAAATAAGGTCAGTTTAGATTGATGCGGTCAAAAGATTTTTGTATAACAGGTCCGTCCGAGGTATGAAAACTACTTGTAAAAAGATATCACATTTGTTTACAATTCAATATTTTAAATAAAAAGAGGACATGCTAGTACTATAAATTGAGTGCAAATAAAATTTTGAAATCATTAATGTTTTCCAATATAATTGGTATCCTTGCCTAAAGATAAACTGGATTCCTGCAGTTTGCAGCTAAATGTATATAGATTTATATGATGAAATCAAATATGATCAGTTTAAGTTAATAGTGGCTCAATGGCAGATCCAGAGCGGTGGGGGACCCCCTTTTTTTGACGATCAATGCATTTGAATGAGGACATTTAGTTGGACCCCCCTTTTAAAACGGCTGGATCCATCCCTGGTGGTTTGGGCCAGAATAACATATTGCACAAAGATTAAGGTCAGATAATTTTTTTATGTAAAATGAGCCATCCTGACTCCCCAAATGACAAATGTAAAACAATTGAAATAAAAATGCCCCCCCCCCTTTTTCCCAATATTAACGGCTTAATCTATGTTCAAAAATGAAAGAAAAACAAATAATTTATGTAACACATCAACAAAAGAAAATCACTGAATAACAGGCTCCAGACTTGGAACAGTCACTTACATGCAGAATATGACGGGGGTAAACATGTTCTCTTGCCGACGAAAAATTTGAAATAAAACCGGCAAAATAGCAAAACTCTTTATAATATTAATCGCTATTTTGCCGAAGCTTTTATATTTAGACAAAGAGTTCTTAAAACTTATAAATCAATTCTAGACGTAGAATTTATAAATCAATTTTAGCCGTAGGATTTAAAAATCAATTCTAGCCGTAGAATTTATAAATCAATTCTAGCCGTAGAATTTGTTATCAGAACTGTTCTAGAAGTAGAACTGACTAAAACTGTTCTAGAGTAGAACTGTCAGGATCAGTTCTAGGTAGAACTGTCCAAATCAGTTCTAGGGTAGAACTGTCAGGATCAGTTCTAGGTAGAACTGTCCAAATCAGTTCTAGGTAGAACTGACCAAATCAGTTCTAGCTAGAACAGTTCTAACCTAGAACTGACTAAAAGGTGTCAGGCTGACAGTTCTACGTACTGTCCTAGAACAGTTCTCCTGACAGATTCTGACAGATTTAATGAGAGGTTAGAAGTGATCTCCACTGTACCTCTAGCCAATGTAGAAAGTAAAGGCAAAACAATAAGCACATTGAAATTCAGTTCAAGAGAATTTCGAGTCTGATGTCAGAAGCTACAAACAAAGAAAATAAACAAAATTACAATAATACATAAATAACAACAAATTCTAGCAGTTAACTGACATGCCAGCTCTAGACTTCAATTAAACAGTACTGATTGTAAGATTAAGTCTTCATCATATGAATTTTAGGCACAATTTCTTGTGTACAATTTGGAGTTTAGTATGGCGTTCATTATCGCGACTTGACGGAAGTTTATGAAAATTGTTATACAAAATATACAGTCCAGTCTCTTTCCGGAAAATAAATGAATGTGAAACATCAGACATGACAACAATTAAAGGGCATTGAGCGGAGAACTCAAATTTTACAAAATTCGACTCGCTTTAAATGAATAAATGATGGTAAAGATTATCAAAGCAAGAGAAGTGGAGAAAGGCCGTTACAAAAACATGTTTTGTTATAATAAAACACCCATGCAACCACGCATCCCATATTGCTGATAGGACCCGACACAAATTAATAATTTCGTGTTTCGGTAGTTAAGCTTGGGATGGTCAATTTAAGATGCATTGTTTGAATATAATCAAATATGAAAATTATTCATGTTTATATTGATATGGATATAGGAAGATGTGGTGCGAGTGCCAATGAGACAACTCTCCATCAAAATAACAATTTAAAAAGTAAACCATTATAGGTCAAAGTACGGCCTTCAACACGGAGCCTTGGCTCACACCGAACAACAAGCTATAAAGGGCCCCAAAACTACTAGAGTAAAACCATTCATACGGGAAAACCAACGGTCTAATCTATATAAACAAAACGAGAAACGAGAAACACGTATATATTACATAAACAAACGACAAATACTGTACATCAGATTCCTGACTTAGGACAGGTTAAACATTTGCAGCGGGATTAAACGTTTTAATGGATCCAAACCTTCTCCCTTTTTATTTATATTTTAATTCTTTTTCAATATATCTAGTTATTATGACAGATCTACCATCATCAGGGGTCCAACTTTCAATTTAATGTTAAAGTCTTTAACTTTGATCTACTAAGCATATCTCCAATACTGTTATGTTTGATATAAGCAACTATTGGTGCTGTATTGAATATTTGTACATAGTCTTCGTCGAACTGTAACAAATGCCAGTGTTTCATTATACGTGTCTTTATTTTACGTATAAATGGATTATATCTAGTTATTAAAACTAACGGAATACTTTGCTTCTCTTTAGATTTGTTTTGTTGTAATATATCAGTACGGTCATGACAATTGATAAAGCATCAGTAATACTATCATCTATTTCAACGTGATCATAACCCCTATTTAATAATTTCACTTTGAAATTAGTTAGATTGTTTATTAATTTGTTATGGTCACTTGTATTTCTAATTTGCCGTATTTTTTCAACTTTAATAAATCCTCTGAATACATGCTGTGAGTGACAGCTATTTCTGTGCAGAAACAGATAAGAATTTGTATCTTCAAAATGTATTTCGAGGTCAAGAATGCCACATGTTGTAAATCTTTGACCTTTAATTACATGATCAACATCCAAGAACGACATTTTATCGTTTTTGATTTTATAGGTGAACTTTGATAAGGGGTTATAATCATTTAAGTCTATAATTCCATCTGATGTTCCATAATATATTATGAATCCATTGTTTCATATTTGATTATATTCAAACAATGCATCTTAAAAAGACCATCCCAAGCTTAACTACCGAAACACGAAATTATTTATTTGTGTC
The DNA here is from genome assembly GCF_036588685.1 of Mytilus trossulus. Taxonomy (NCBI): domain Eukaryota; kingdom Metazoa; phylum Mollusca; class Bivalvia; order Mytilida; family Mytilidae; genus Mytilus; species Mytilus trossulus. The sequence continues at coordinate 488,160 of NW_026963293.1, read as the reverse complement.
GGGTCCTATCAGCATTATGGGATGCGTGGTTGCATGGGTGTTTTATTATAATAACAAAATGGCATAACGCTAAGGAATTTTAAGACAGTTGACTAAGTATCATGGCCATAGAATCATGGTTTATTATAAACAGTATGGCACTTTGGATAAATTAACTTTGGGTGTTTATTTTCAGTTTTATGTTTAAATGGCACAATTTCAACTATTTTAAAGATTGAATTATAACAGTTTAATGCCGTAAAAATGCTTTTCAAATGTCCTTCTTTAATATACCATATTTAAAAGAAAAAAAGTTTTAAGTCAAATTTGCATGAGCTTGTATCTGGAAGAAGAGATTTTCCGATGAAGTTGGGCTTTATATTAAATGTTGAAAACCAATGTTAAACGTTGAAAACGAATGTTGAAAGATGAAAATCGAATGTTTAAAACGAATGTTGAATGTTGAAATGGATGCCAAAAAAAAAATGTTTACTATTGAATATTGAAATCGAGTGTTGAATGAGCATTGAATATTGAAATCGATTATTGAATGTTGAAATCGAATGTTGAATGTTGAAATCGAATGTTGAATGTTGAAATCGAATGTTGAATGTTGAAATCGAATGTTGAATGTTGAAATCGAATGTTGAATGTTGAAATCGAATGTTGAATGTTGAAAATGGATACAAGGGAAAAAAAAATTCAATGTTGTAATTCAATGTTGAAAATTGAAATCGAATGTTGAATGTTGAAATCGAATGTTGAATGTTGAAATCGAATGTTGAATGTTGAAAAAAATGGATACAAGAGGGGGGAAAAATTGAATGTTGAATATTGAAATCGTAAGTTGAATGTTGAAATCGAATGTTGAATGTTATTTCAAAAAATTTGTTAAAAAAAAATTGAATGCGGAATGTTGATTGTTGAATGTTGAATATTGAACCAACTTGACATCCGTTAGAAATGTACCAAAAAAAATGGAGTAAATTCTTGGTAGTGTATATATTATTATACATGTTATTATATTATGTATAGTATTATACATATATTATTATACATGTTATATATATTTTCTAAATTTATAAATTCAGATCGTTCAGTGCTGTTTATTTGGTATTTTAATTGACGTAATCTTTTTTGTTCCATCATAACTGTCGTTACCGTTAAAACTTTAAAAGTGTGCTATTTCATATTGCACTTTACAAAAGATTCAGCACCCAAATGACGTTTTTGGAGGACTGGAAAGCAGTTATTTATAAGAAGAAATTTTAAAGATTTATAGATATAAGAAGATGATGCATGAGTTCGAATGAGACATCAAAGTAATAATTTGTTTCAAGTAAACCATTATAGATCAAAGTAGGGCCTTAAACACAGAGCCTTGGCTCACAGCGAAGTGTAGTTCATAAAATGATAACCATTAGATTTTTAGCTATAAATGGTTCACTGTATTTCACTTTTATTTCTTGTCACCTCATAGGGCCAATATTGGCACTTTGTGGCCATACTCCTTTGCTAAATGCTTTTTATGTCAACAATAATTTTGATACTTAGCTTTTTGATTACGACATTGTTTATTAAACCCTATCGGTACTGGCATTTTTAAATTTTGAAAATGGTGGATTGAACCTGGTGATATAGCGCTAAACCTTTCACTGTATGACAGTCTCATCAAATTCTGTCATATTTACAACGATGCGTGAACAAAACAGACATAATAGTGTTGAAAAGCTCGAAAGAACGATTACTATAGTGTCAGTGTATGGAAAAATCTCAAAGGTTTCAACAGACGAAGAAATTGATGATTTAGATTGAAATAAATTCATAAAACACATTTTAACCTATTAAGTTGTTGTTGCTGGCAACTGTTTTTGTAGGATCAATTAAAATAGTTTCTTAATGCTAACAGTATAGAAGACTTGCTCATTTTGATAGGTCACTAGTCTAAATTTCACCCTGAAGAAAGTCGGTAAGATAAGTTCGTTACATAGTGCTTTTGACCAATCATATTCCTAGAAATGTTTGGGATTTAATGTATTAGTTTCGAAGGTGCTCGCAGTTACGTCGGATTGAAGTTGGTCACATAGGTATATGTGCAGTTGCTGCTATGTTTATTGTACGTACAGGCGTTGGAGGCATTAGCCGGGGGAAAAGAAACGATGCGAAAGAGGAATAATGTTATGTGTGTGTTTATATATAATTGTTTCGATTGAAGAATTATGTACAATAAAGAAAAATAAAGTATTGTATAGCAAGAGAAAATAAGATGTTACTGCGAGCAACTAATCCTATATCTGTGTTTGTCTTGTTTATAGCCTATTTAATTTAGAGATTAAATGCTTTAAATTCGGACGAGCAGGGCGAGGGAGAATTTAATACACGTGAAAGGTTTAGCTCTATAACACCAGGTTCAATCCATCATTTTCAAAATATGTTGAATGCAAGGAGTATAACGAGAATAGGTCAATTAATTTGTTGGTGTGAACTTTAATAGTATTGTTAACATGAACCTGAAAAGCTGAATACAGCAGCATCATTCTAACAAGATTAATCATTTGAACACTTGGGTACAAATAGAGTGAACAATGAAAATAAAAGAGACTTTTGAGACTTAACAAGGCAAATGGTAATAGAAACTCTTAAGAAATTACACACAGCTGGTCTTGCCTCTTTATGTAACAGGCCTGACAAACACGCAGAAAAATATCGATTTTTTTAAGCCACAAAATTATGACTAACCAAACAAAAACTGTAGAGCCAGTTGATGATGTGATGACAAAATTCTAAGATAATTTGTAATGCCGGCTTAGGTTAAACAGAATCTAATTGAAAAACAAAAACAAAAACAAAAACATTCAACAAACATTGTTATGTTTTATATTTTTAAAACCAAAGGTATACTCACCTTTTGGCTCCGTCTTGTTCCTGTTGTTCTTGTTGTCTGCTATATAAGTATCAACGTAAGGTGCAAGTATATTTGCAAGAATCTCATTTTGAGTTTCAAGAAAAGCTTCATAAAGTGCGGCTACACTTTGCTTACCACGATAGTTTAACACATCTAAAATCAACCTCGTTTTATGCTCAATCTCATGTTTTTGCTTCAATTGTCAAACAAACAAAAATATGTATTAAGAATATTGATGTAAAAAAGTAGAACGTTTGAAGATTAATGTCATTTGTTGATTGCATGTTTGATACTGATGAGTGTATAAAAAAAACTTGCTTCAATATTTATTTTTCTAATATTGATTACAAGCATTGCTGATCCAAACAAAACAAAGAGAGGTCCAATATACCTAAAATCTCATTAGCCGAGAAACAAACTGATATGACATGGCAATACACCTTATCGCTATTTGTCCGCCATTACTGGATATCACACAGGTTCCCGTAAAATTTTGACGTCATAAAACAATATATCTGACGCCTCAATGGAAAAGTGATTGTTGTATGCGTCAACAGTTCAAGCGGCCGGATCAGCCGGGATTAGCAATAAGGTGTATAAAGGAAAAAACGACCAAAAGAACATTAAACGTGTTCAATGTAAAACCAAACTGCTTCAAGTTGTTACATTACTACAAGAACATTTTGCGCGACGTTGTGTGCATGATTTGGCACAAACAGCTTATGTGTGTGTCTGTCCCAATTCAGGAGCCTGTAATGCAGTGGTTGTCGTTTGTTTATGTGTTACATATTTGTTTTTCGTTCATATTTTATACATTAATAAGGCCGTTAGTTTTCTCGTTTGAATTGTTTTACATTGTCATGTTGAGATCTTGTATAGCTGACTATGCGGTATGGGCTTTGCTAATTGTTGAAGGCCGTACGGTGACCTATAGTTGTTAATTTATGTGTCATTTTCGTCTCTTGTAAAGAGTTGTCTCAGTGGCAATCATACCACACCTTCTTTTTATATATAGTTATACAGTGCAAAGAAGGAGACATAGAATTACTTTACAAAGTTATTCCATTACACAGCATATTTACTTCACATAACAAATATTTTCCCCAATATCTATGTAATTAAAACAGTTATATTGATAGAAAAAAGATAAACGTTGCACAGCCAGATGCCGTGTGCATCAAGTTGTTGTGTGTGAAAGGCAGGTGACAAAAAAAAACTTTGTAAAAACTATGTCTACATTCATATAGATTATATCTTAAAAATATTAATATATGAGCAATTGAATTCATCTTACGTTGATTGTGCGGCTTATATCATGGCTCAGTTTACATTTTGCATACAAATTATAGTGCTTGAACTGAAGATTTTATTCAAGAGGTTAAAAACGTGAAGAGAGAGTTGATCTTTCATTTGAGGGTTTTTGACATGAAACAGTTAAAAAAAAACATCTGACGAGAGTTAACATATTGTTTGAGTATACAAACTTTTCACATCGGTCTTGATGGAATATAAAGTAAACATATAAGACCGCATATCTTTTAATATTTAAAAAAATATATATTTTATTGAATGATACTATTAGTCTAAATAAAAATCAAACTCAAAACAAAATATTTTGTTCTGTAAGGCACGAGTGCACTACACCCTCTCATATTGATTTGTTGTCTCATTGACGTATTTATGACATTTCCTTATAATTATTGTGAACAAAAAAATAGAAAGACAAAACGGACAGAAATGCATGTATTACCTAATATATATCATTTTCTCAGACATTACCGGGTTGCGTATATGAATCAAAGTTACAGTATTTGCGTAAAGATATCTTTTCATTTCTCAGCCAATAATCTTCTTTGTTTTCTTTTTAATTTTTATTGTAAATAGTTGACGTATTTTTTTTTCTATTTTTTATCTATTATGACATACTAGAACACATCCGGGAAATCGCTGGAATTTAGACATGTTAGAGCGCACGGGGTGGAAATTATGTAAACTGTTGAAGAATGAGTTTTTGTAAAAGATCTAAGTTAAATGAATGGTGATTTTCAGGAAAGGCATCAAAAGTCATACTAGGTAATTGGAGACAGGCAATTTTTTTTTCAGCCCTCTCCCTTTTTTTCCAAAGTCCTTTATTTTTTGTTTTCAATTATTTAACGAGTTTTCTGTATACTATGAAGGACTATAATCATACATATTTGTATATTGTATCTATATTTACTATCAAATCTGAGTTTATTATATAGTCTTGATATATATGAGACAATATCTGAAAAAGTCGATTTTTTGGCAATGAGAAAAAAAAAAAAAAAAAAATTTTTTTTAGACCCGGTATTTTAATAGCACGAATCGAAGAACACACATTGTAGATCTAGGAACTGTTGTCTGTAATTCAAACAATTGTTTAATAAGAAAACAATGGCTATTATAAAAATGGTTAAAAAAAAATCCAGTTCTTTCCTGTTACCAAAGTGAACCAATTTTAAAAAGTTTCTAATGGGAATAAGGAATAAGTTTAAGACATTATTTTTGGTTTACTGGTATATCCTGCAATAGTTTATCAAATGCCAATTATTGATTTTAGCATTTGCAATACAAAAGGTTTAGAAATATACTTAAATATAGTCAAATATGTCGGTAACATGAAAGAGTCTTGAGTAACAGGACAACGGTAACAGGATAGAGTTGGTAACAGAAAGGATTTTTCTGCTTTATTTTAAAGTTTAAGAAAAAAGCATCATTATAGATAGGTCACAATTGGAAGATAACAGCAAACAATGTCATTTATCCTTTGAAACTGTATTTGCAAGATGAAAAATCTGCCTAGGTAATGAAAAATTCTAAAATAAATTCCTTGCTGTTACTATCTACTATACTAGAATTGCACAATGTTCTCTGCTGTTATCAAAAGGAAAAACCCTATTTATTTATTCAATATACTGTGTATTATTTTGAAATTTATTTGATAAGGTGGTGATAAGATAAATTAAATGAAATGGTTGGCATATAGTAGATAAACTTTTTGATTCTTTAGTGAAATTGTCTTTAGCATCCTTCCTGTTACTGATGATGGTTATGCTGTTACTTTTTATCAGGTAACACGACAGAACGTAACAGAAAGGAATTACGCGATAGTTTTTGTCCTTTTTATCACATTAAATGTAAGTGTATTTCCTGTGACATATAACATTTAAAAAGATGACATAAAAACACACCTTATTTTGTGGTGCACACTTAAAACTATTCTCAGAAAGTGTAAAAAAAGGCTATAACAGGATAGAACACCATAAAGTATTTTTCTATAAATTCGTACCTTGGATGGGCTTGAATTTTCAAACCTGGCCGCCTTTCCATCTATTTCTTTGTACTAATGCATTCAGAAAATGATGCTCTTCAAAATACATAATGGGAAAATAACTCTTGGTCTTGTAAACGTGTCCACTGGTAAAAAAAGACCTAGTGGTAACAGGAGGGAAATCACCCCTGGGGACAATTTTTTTCTCTCTTAAAATTTGAAAATTTTATCACATGCTCTAGTTATAATATAAAAAGACAAATTAGGGGCAAGTTTATTACATAATTTATCATATATGTGAGAATCGGACGCCTGTTTAATAAATTTGGATATTATTTGAATGATTTAGTTTTCCAAAAAACACAGGGGACAATATGATTTGAGGGGGGGGGGGTTGAACATTTAAATTACAATATTTTATTGGAAGAAATATAAGAATGAGTGTTTAATTGTCAGGGGTTGGTGCATTATATAATTTAGTTTATACTGAAAATTGAAATTTTCAAAAAAGATGGTTGAATAAAAAAATAATTGCTGGTGAAGTTGGGGACATGGAAAATCAGATATTGTCTCATATACATATTACTGTAGTATTATCATAGTAAACATGCAGATAAACGCAAAAATAATTGTCCTGTCCCCGAGAACCTAATAAAACCAGTCCTAAACGGAAGTCTTATTTATGACGTAAAAGTACGTCCAATGACGGAGACAATATCCGGATGCGTTTATTGTCGCTTTTCTCCCAAAATAACCCAAGCTAAATAATCGTAAGAATGGATGACAAAAGCGACTATTCGTGGTACCTATAGGACACAGAGGCATACAGATTAATTTATTGCTGAAGGAAGAGAAGCGAGACACAACATGAGCTAGGTCTTCTCGTTTAATAGTATGCATTGTAGCTGTGAACCTATATGTTACGGATTTTTTTCTCTCTTTCAAATCACATATTTCGAATTAAATGATTTTAGAACAAGAAACTGACCAGTTGAATAATTGTTCAAGTACTGTTTTTCACTATTTTCTCATAGCTATTTCATATAACTGTTTTTGTTTTGTTTATGTTCTGCCTATGTCTCTTCCGTTTTGAATGATTCCCTTTTGAATCATCATGTTTATGACAAACTGGTCTATTTAATTTACTTACTTTAATAGTGTCGTACATTTCGTCATTAAAAATACCAAACTGATGAAGGTAACATGCTACTTCATCAGGGTTGGCCAAGCCTTTCACGAGGGCAACTCTATTCTTTTTGAAAGCATTTTTCCAATCAAAAATATTCAAAGCCATCTCTGAAACAGACATTTAATTAATTGGTTAATTATTTCGTGACAAACGTCATGAAGCTTCTCATGTACTAAAATATTTAAAGTTTACTTGTAGTTATAAAACACTTTATACACATCATGCATATGAAATACAACAGTAAACAGATTACTCCCAGTAATAGATAAACATATTACAGAAATCTCTTGCAAGAAAATTCAGTTCTGATAGATAATTCAAAAAAATAATTTTAGGACTCACACACGAAGATTGATCATTGTAGACGAAACGCGCGTCTGGCTTTAATATGAATTTTTAATCCTGGTATCTATGATGAGTTGATTTTGAATTGTTGGAAAGTTGATTTTGAAGCTTATGTTGACGTCATAAATGGACGCTTTCACGTTAATTTTCAAAGTAAACATCCATTATATCTAATATAACTTTTATTATTTGTGCTTATCGCCATTAAATTAATAGATTTATATCTTAAGGTCTGATCGAACCTTTTTCATCGATTTATTATAATTATTTTGACGAAATCAATGTCTATTTTTTTTGCTATAATGTTTTTAAATCTTCTTAATACTATTAGTTACATGCATGGTGTGTTGGTGACGTAAATACGATATATATGGGGCCAGTAAATTCCCTATGGGGTGAGATCGAAGCTCGAATTCCCATATGGATTAACTGATCCCATAGGTATCGTATTAGGTCACTGGCATACCGTGTACAGAATTTATCTTACCGACTGTCTTAACATATGGTATTTCGACTATCGTCCTATCGTCTTACTTAGGTTTTTTTTTAAACATGTTTAAGAACCTACTTCCATTTGTCTGTACAAAAAACAAATGCCAACAATAAAAACGTGTTTGTTTTGTGAATTTATTTCAATCGTTCATTACCAGTTTCTTTGTCTGTTTAAATCTTAATATTTCTTTCTTGCTTTGAAAGGAAAGTAACTCCTTACTAACCCCTTATGGTTGCTAACCCTATATGGTAACTAACCATGTATTTTTTAGGGCAACCAATACAAATATATATAGTCACCACATGTAGTCCGTTTACCTATCATATCTCTATAAATCTATAGGGGGTAAGATAATACTTATTTTTGGTGAATCTTAAGTGAATCTCATATTAAAATTGATATTATATATGTAACACTCAGAAACGTGTCCTTTCCCCAAAACGTGTCCGATTCCCCCAAACGTGTCCATGTTGACGTCACTGAACTGCAAAAGATGTCTAGATGAAAACATCGCCAAAGCGTGTGATTTGTATAAACGCCCAAACGTGTCCATTTCTCAACTTACCCCAAATGTGTCCAATGCCAAAAACGTGTCCATATCAAGCGTTATGTGGTTAGAGCTATTCCATTAATACTAATTTATACTAATTTTACCATTAATTTCATTAAAAACATAGATAAGGTACTTTTTCAAACCGGCCGAAAAACTGGGTAAAAGTGGGGGCGTCATTTTGGCTATGTCATATGTAAATAGGAAGCAAACATATTTAGTTAAACTGGACAGTTAACGGATGAAAGTGTCCCTTTCTCTGCACATTAAAATTTGTTTTCTCTAAATATTTTGAAACACCGGCTTCTGGACGATCAACAGTCTAAAGTTAATTTATACAGTACAAATGTAAAAATAAAATCTTCTAACCTATTTTCTCTCTAAATATGCATGAAATACTTGCAACTGGACAATACGCAATCATCAGTTTAAAGATAACTTAAACAATATAGAACAGTAAAATCATTAGAACATGTATGTTCTCTAAATATGCATGAAATACTTGCAACTGGTAATACGCTTTCAACAGTCTAAAGTTAATTTATACAGTACAAATTAAATTTGCAATTTCTGTAACCTCTAATAACCGGCGTTGATCACATACTATTTATATTAATAAAAAGAATCTATAAATCCAATGCATGAAATATTTGGCACTGGACGTTATGTCTCTTGATCGTCTGTCTTTAGTGATGCTGGAAACCTAAAATTTATTTAAAAAAAAAACGCTGCTTAACGCCCGCCATGCAATATTCAGATAAATATAAAAAGCATCAACGGAGTATATATTAAGTACAAACAAATTTACAAAGTTACCGATTAATTCAACTCTATAATTATTCAGTGTAGGTTCGCTCTAAATGAGTATGAAACACTTGCCACTGAACAATAAGCAATTTCAGTCAAAAGATAATTAACAATTACAGATTAAATTTGGAATTATGCTATTCATTTAAAACCTACATTTAATTAGCTAAAGCTAATAAATAAAAAGTTTGTCACCTGTGTCACCATCAATGAATTGCCGTAAAGTTAAAGCAGGAGGAAGAAGGAAGAATTATTCATAAACATTCTCAACCCCGGATTAAATGATAAATGATATTCTAATTTTAACGTAACATTTTAAAGTCTTAAAATTACATTAGTAGTCTCCCTTGTATTTGTTAACGTCATACTATTGTTAACGTCAATCAATTGTTTTATTTATATACAAGTCACATTACCTGAAGATCTGCGGAAACAGTGAAAGTACTAGTAAAAAGTGATGCATTGAAACCGTTATTATCTTTTAATAATTTTCTTATATGTTACCAGCATACGGACTTTACTTAACTTTTTCTTATATATATATGATCCGATGGATACATCTGTTGTAGGGTTGTCACTGACTCAGACGTACTTATGAATATAATTATTTTCTGTGACTGTATCTTACATTAATTTGTAGGATCCTTTACTATAGATAATTTAGCTGATCTGCAACAATAACATCTTCATGTCTTATATATCATGTACTGTAGTACGCCGCTAGATTAAAACTGACGTGGAAAGGTAACATATGGCCACCGAAAGCTCTTTTTTTGAGAGCCCAGGTGGTCGTGTGGTCTAGCGGGACGGCTGCAGTGCAGGCGATTTGGTGTCAAGATATCACAGTAGCATGGGTTCGAATCCCGGCGAGGGAAGAACCAAAAATTTGCGAAAGCAAATTTACAGATCTAACATTGTTGGGTTGATGTTTAGACGAGTTGTATATACATTATGTACACAGCCATGTATCACCATCATTGATGGCGATCCGATGGATACATCTGTTGTAGGGTTGTCACTGACTCAGACGTACTTATGAATATAATTATTTTCTGGGACTGTATCTTACATTAATTTGTAGGATCCTTTACTATAGATAATTTAGCTGATCTGTAACAATAACATCTTCATGTCTTATATATCATGTACTGTAGTACGCCGCTAGATTAAAACTGACGTGGAAAGGTAACATATGGCCACCGAAAGCTCTTTTTTTGAGAGCCCAGGTGGTCGTGTGGTCTAGCGGGACGGCTGCAGTGCAGGCGATTTGGTGTCAAGATATCACAGTAGCATGGGTTCGAATCCCGGCGAGGGAAGAACCAAAAATTTGCGAAAGCAAATTTACAGATCTAACATTGTTGGGTTGATGTTTAGACGAGTTGTATAAACATTATGTACACAGCCATGTATCACCATCATTGATGGCGATCCGATGGATACATCTGTTGTAGGGTTGTCACTGACTCAGACGTACTTATGAATATAATTATTTTCTGTGACTGTATCTTACATTAATTTGTAGGATCCTTTACTATAGATAATTTAGCTGATCTGTAACAATAACATCTTCATGTCTTATATATCATGTACTGTAGTACGCCGCTAGATTAAAACTGACGTGGAAAGGTAACATATGGCCACCGAAAGCTCTTTTTTTGAGAGCCCAGGTGGTCGTGTGGTCTAGCGGGACGGCTGCAGTGCAGGCGATTTGGTGTCAAGATATCACAGTAGCATGGGTTCGAATCCCGGCGAGGGAAGAACCAAAAATTTGCGAAAGCAAATTTACAGATCTAACATTGTTGGGTTGATGTTTAGACGAGTTGTATATACATTATGTACACAGCCATGTATCACCATCATTGATGGCGATCCGATGGATACATCTGTTGTAGGGTTGTCACTGACTCAGACGTACTTATGAATATAATTATTTTCTGGGACTGTATCTTACATTAATTTGTAGGATCCTTTACTATAGATAATTTAGCTGATCTGTAACAATAACATCTTCATGTCTTATATATCATGTACTGTAGTACGCCGCTAGATTAAAACTGACGTGGAAAGGTAACATATGGCCACCGAAAGCTCTTTTTTTGAGAGCCCAGGTGGTCGTGTGGTCTAGCGGGACGGCTGCAGTGCAGGCGATTTGGTGTCAAGATATCACAGTAGCATGGGTTCGAATCCCGGCGAGGGAAGAACCAAAAATTTGCGAAAGCAAATTTACAGATCTAACATTGTTGGGTTGATGTTTAGACGAGTTGTATATACATTATGTACACAGCCATGTATCACCATCATTGATGGCGATCCGATGGATACATCTGTTGTAGGGTTGTCACTGACTCAGACGTACTTATGAATATAATTATTTTCTGTGACTGTATCTTACATTAATTTGTAGGATCCTTTACTATAGATAATTTAGCTGATCTGTAACAATAACATCTTCATGTCTTATATATCATGTACTGTAGTACGCCGCTAGATTAAAACTGACGTGGAAAGGTAACATATGGCCACCGAAAGCTCTTTTTTTGAGAGCCCAGGTGGTCGTGTGGTCTAGCGGGACGGCTGCAGTGCAGGCGATTTGGTGTCAAGATATCACAGTAGCATGGGTTCGAATCCCGGCGAGGGAAGAACCAAAAATTTGCGAAAGCAAATTTACAGATCTAACATTGTTGGGTTGATGTTTAGACGAGTTGTATATACATTATGTACACAGCCATGTATCACCATCATTGATGGCGATCCGATGGATACATCTGTTGTAGGGTTGTCACTGACTCAGACGTACTTATGAATATAATTATTTTCTGTGACTGTATCTTACATTAATTTGTAGGATCCTTTACTATAGATAATTTAGCTGATCTGTAACAATAACATCTTCATGTCTTATATATCATGTACTGTAGTACGCCGCTAGATTAAAACTGACGTGGAAAGGTAACATATGGCCACCGAAAGCTCTTTTTTTGAGAGCCCAGGTGGTCGTGTGGTCTAGCGGGACGGCTGCAGTGCAGGCGATTTGGTGTCAAGATATCACAGTAGCATGGGTTCGAATCCCGGCGAGGGAAGAACCAAAAATTTGCGAAAGCAAATTTACAGATCTAACATTGTTGGGTTGATGTTTAGACGAGTTGTATATACATTATGTACACAGCCATGTATCACCATCATTGATGGCGATCCGATGGATACATCTGTTGTAGGGTTGTCACTGACTCAGACGTACTTATGAATATAATTATTTTCTGTGACTGTATCTTACATTAATTTGTAGGATCCTTTACTATAGATAATTTAGCTGATCTGTAACAATAACATCTTCATGTCTTATATATCATGTACTGTAGTACGCCGCTAGATTAAAACTGACGTGGAAAGGTAACATATGGCCACCGAAAGCTCTTTTTTTGAGAGCCCAGGTGGTCGTGTGGTCTAGCGGGACGGCTGCAGTGCAGGCGATTTGGTGTCAAGATATCACAGTAGCATGGGTTCGAATCCCGGCGAGGGAAGAACCAAAAATTTGCGAAAGCAAATTTACAGATCTAACATTGTTGGGTTGATGTTTAGACGAGTTGTATATACATTATGTACACAGCCATGTATCACCATCATTGATGGCGATCCGATGGATACATCTGTTGTAGGGTTGTCACTGACTCAGACGTACTTATGAATATAATTATTTTCTGTGACTGTATCTTACATTAATTTGTAGGATCCTTTACTATAGATAATTTAGCTGATCTGTAACAATAACATCTTCATGTCTTATATATCATGTACTGTAGTACGCCGCTAGATTAAAACTGACGTGGAAAGGTAACATATGGCCACCGAAAGCTCTTTTTTTGAGAGCCCAGGTGGTCGTGTGGTCTAGCGGGACGGCTGCAGTGCAGGCGATTTGGTGTCAAGATATCACAGTAGCATGGGTTCGAATCCCGGCGAGGGAAGAACCAAAAATTTGCGAAAGCAAATTTACAGATCTAACATTGTTGGGTTGATGTTTAGACGAGTTGTATATACATTATGTACACAGCCATGTATCACCATCATTGATGGCGATCCGATGGATACATCTGTTGTAGGGTTGTCACTGACTCAGACGTACTTATGAATATAATTATTTTCTGTGACTGTATCTTACATTAATTTGTAGGATCCTTTACTATAGATAATTTAGCTGATCTGTAACAATAACATCTTCATGTCTTATATATCATGTACTGTAGTACGCCGCTAGATTAAAACTGACGTGGAAAGGTAACATATGGCCACCGAAAGCTCTTTTTTTGAGAGCCCAGGTGGTCGTGTGGTCTAGCGGAACGGCTGCAGTGCAGGCGATTTGGTGTCAAGATATCACAGTAGCATGGGTTCGAATCCCGGCGAGGAAAGAACCAAAAATTTGCGAAAGCAAATTTACAGATCTAACATTGTTGGGTTGATGTTTAGACGAGTTGTATATACATTATGTACACAGCCATGTATCACCATCATTGATGGCGATCCGATGGATACATCTGTTGTAGGGTTGTCACTGACTCAGACGTACTTATGAATATAATTATTTTCTGTGACTGTATCTTACATTAATTTGTAGGATCCTTTACTATAGATAATTTAGCTGATCTGTAACAATAACATCTTCATGTCTTATATATCATGTACTGTAGTACGCCGCTAGATTAAAACTGACGTGGAAAGGTAACATATGGCCACCGAAAGCTCTTTTTTTGAGAGCCCAGGTGGTCGTGTGGTCTAGCGGGACGGCTGCAGTGCAGGCGATTTGGTGTCAAGATATCACAGTAGCATGGGTTCGAATCCCGGCGAGGGAAGAACCAAAAATTTGCGAAAGCAAATTTACAGATCTAACATTGTTGTGTTGATGTTTAGACGAGTTGTATATACATTATGTACACAGCCATGTATCACCATCATTGATGGCGATCCGATGGATACATCTGTTGTAGGGTTGTCACTGACTCAGACGTACTTATGAATATAATTATTTTCTGTGACTGTATCTTACATTAATTTGTAGGATCCTTTACTATAGATAATTTAGCTGATCTGTAACAATAACATCTTCATGTCTTATATATCATGTACTGTAGTACGCCGCTAGATTAAAACTGACGTGGAAAGGTAACATATGGCCACCGAAAGCTCTTTTTTTGAGAGCCCAGGTGGTCGTGTGGTCTAGCGGGACGGCTGCAGTGCATGCGATTTGGTGTCAAGATATCACAGTAGCATGGGTTCGAATCCCGGCGAGGGAAGAACCAAAAATTTGCGAAAGCAAATTTACAGATCTAACATTGTTGGGTTGATGTTTAGACGAGTTGTATATACATTATGTACACAGCCATGTATCACCATCATTGATGGCGATCCGATGGATACATCTGTTGTAGGGTTGTCACTGACTCAGACGTACTTATGAATATAATTATTTTCTGTGACTGTATCTTACATTAATTTGTAGGATCCTTTACTATAGATAATTTAGCTGATCTGTAACAATAACATCTTCATGTCTTATATATCATGTACTGTAGTACGCCGCTAGATTAAAACTGACGTGGAAAGGTAACATATGGCCACCGAAAGCTCTTTTTTTGAGAGCCCAGGTGGTCGTGTGGTCTAGCGGGACGGCTGCAGTGCAGGCGATTTGGTGTCAAGATATCACAGTAGCATGGGTTCGAATCCCGGCGAGGGAAGAACCAAAAATTTGCGAAAGCAAATTTACAGATCTAACATTGTTGGGTTGATGTTTAGACGAGTTGTATATACATTATGTACACAGCCATGTATCACCATCATTGATGGCGATCCGATGGATACATCTGTTGTAGGGTTGTCACTGACTCAGACGTACTTATGAATATAATTATTTTCTGTGACTGTATCTTACATTAATTTGTAGGATCCTTTACTATAGATAATTTAGCTGATCTGTAACAATAACATCTTCATGTCTTATATATCATGTACTGTAGTACGCCGCTAGATTAAAACTGACGTGGAAAGGTAACATATGGCCACCGAAAGCTCTTTTTTTGAGAGCCCAGGTGGTCGTGTGGTCTAGCGGGACGGCTGCAGTGCAGGCGATTTGGTGTCAAGATATCACAGTAGCATGGGTTCGAATCCCGGCGAGGGAAGAACCAAAAATTTGCGAAAGCAAATTTACAGATCTAACATTGTTGGGTTGATGTTTAGACGAGTTGTATATACATTATGTACACAGCCATGTATCACCATCATTGATGGCGATCCGATGGATACATCTGTTGTAGGGTTGTCACTGACTCAGACGTACTTATGAATATAATTATTTTCTGTGACTGTATCTTACATTAATTTGTAGGATCCTTTACTATAGATAATTTAGCTGATCTGTAACAATAACATCTTCATGTCTTATATATCATGTACTGTAGTACGCCGCTAGATTAAATCTGACGTGGAAAGGTAACATATGGCCACCGAAAGCTCTTTTTTTGAGAGCCCAGGTGGTCGTGTGGTCTAGCGGGACGGCTGCAGTGCAGGCGATTTGGTGTCAAGATATCACAGTAGCATGGGTTCGAATCCCGGCGAGGGAAGAACCAAAAATTTGCGAAAGCAAATTTACAGATCTAACATTGTTGGGTTGATGTTTAGACGAGTTGTATATACATTATGTACACAGCCATGTATCACCATCATTGATGGCGATCCGATGGATACATCTGTTGTAGGGTTGTCACTGACTCAGACGTACTTATGAATATAATTATTTTCTGTGACTGTATCTTACATTAATTTGTAGGATCCTTTACTATAGATAATTTAGCTGATCTGTAACAATAACATCTTCATGTCTTATATATCATGTACTGTAGTACGCCGCTAGATTAAAACTGACGTGGAAAGGTAACATATGGCCACCGAAAGCTCTTTTTTTGAGAGCCCAGGTGGTCGTGTGGTCTAGCGGGACGGCTGCAGTGCAGGCGATTTGGTGTCAAGATATCACAGTAGCATGGGTTCGAATCCCGGCGAGGGAAGAACCAAAAATTTGCGAAAGCAAATTTACAGATCTAACATTGTTGGGTTGATGTTTAGACGAGTTGTATATACATTATGTACACAGCCATGTATCACCATCATTGATGGCGATCCGATGGATACATCTGTTGTAGGGTTGTCACTGACTCAGACGTACTTATGAATATAATTATTTTCTGTGACTGTATCTTACATTAATTTGTAGGATCCTTTACTATAGATAATTTAGCTGATCTGTAAAAATTACATCTTCATGTCTTATATATCATGTACTGTAGTACGCCGCTAGATTAAAACTGACGTGGAAAGGTAACATATGGCCACCGAAAGCTCTTTTTTTGAGAGCCCAGGTGGTCGTGTGGTCTAGCGGGACGGCTGCAGTGCAGGCGATTTGGTGTCAAGATATCACAGTAGCATGGGTTCGAATCCCGGCGAGGGAAGAACCAAAAATTTGCGAAAGCAAATTTACAGATCTAACATTGTTGGGTTGATGTTTAGACGAGTTGTATATACATTATGTACACAGCCATGTATCACCATCATTGATGGCGATCCGATGGATACATCTGTTGTAGGGTTGTCACTGACTCAGACGTACTTATGAATATAATTATTTTCTGTGACTGTATCTTACATTAATTTGTAGGATCCTTTACTATAGATAATTTAGCTGATCTGTAACAATAACATCTTCATGTCTTATATATCATGTACTGTAGTACGCCGCTAGATTAAAACTGACGTGGAAAGGTAACATATGGCCACCGAAAGCTCTTTTTTTGAGAGCCCAGGTGGTCGTGTGGTCTAGCGGGACGGCTGCAGTGCAGGCGATTTGGTGTCAAGATATCACAGTAGCATGGGTTCGAATCCCGGCGAGGGAAGAACCAAAAATTTGCGAAAGCAAATTTACAGATCTAACATTGTTGGGTTGATGTTTAGACGAGTTGTATATACATTATGTACACAGCCATGTATCACCATCATTGATGGCGATCCGATGGATACATCTGTTGTAGGGTTGTCACTGACTCAGACGTACTTATGAATATAATTATTTTCTGCGACTGTATCTTACATTAATTTGTAGGATCCTTTACTATAGATAATTTAGCTGATCTGTAACAATAACATCTTCATGTCTTATATATCATGTACTGTAGTACGCCGCTAGATTAAAACTGACGTGGAAAGGTAACATATGGCCACCGAAAGCTCTTTTTTTGAGAGCCCAGGTGGTCGTGTGGTCTAGCGGGACGGCTGCAGTGCAGGCGATTTGGTGTCAAGATATCACAGTAGCATGGGTTCGAATCCCGGCGAGGGAAGAACCAAAAATTTGCGAAAGCAAATTTACAGATCTAACATTGTTGGGTTGATGCTTAGACGAGTTGTATATACATTATGTACACAGCCATGTATCACCATCATTGATGGCGATCCGATGGATACATCTGTTGTAGGGTTGTCACTGACTCAGACGTACTTATGAATATAATTATTTTCTGTGACTGTATCTTACATTAATTTGTAGGATCCTTTACTATAGATAATTTAGCTGATCTGTAACAATAACATCTTCATGTCTTATATATCATGTACTGTAGTACGCCGCTAGATTAAAACTGACGTGGAAAGGTAACATATGGCCACCGAAAGCTCTTTTTTTGAGAGCCCAGGTGGTCGTGTGGTCTAGCGGGACGGCTGCAGTGCAGGCGATTTGGTGTCAAGATATCACAGTAGCATGGGTTCGAATCCCGGCGAGGGAAGAACCAAAAATTTGCGAAAGCAAATTTACAGATCTAACATTGTTGGGTTGATGTTTAGACGAGTTGTATATACATTATGTACACAGCCATGTATCACCATCATTGATGGCGATCCGATGGATACATCTGTTGTAGGGTTGTCACTGACTCAGACGTACTTATGAATATAATTATTTTCTGTGACTGTATCTTACATTAATTTGTAGGATCCTTTACTATAGATAATTTAGCTGATCTGTAACAATAACATCTTCATGTCTTATATATCATATACTGTAGTACGCCGCTAGATTAAAACTGACGTGGAAAGGTAACATATGGCCACCGAAAGCTCTTTTTTGAGAGCCCAGGTGGTCGTGTGGTCTAGCGGGACGGCTGCAGTGCAGGCGATTTGGTGTCAAGATATCACAGTAGCATGGGTTCGAATCCCGGCGAGGGAAGAACCAAAAATTTGCGAAAGCAAATTTACAGATCTAACATTGTTGGGTTGATGTTTAGACGAGTTGTATATACATTATGTACACAGCCATGTATCACCATCATTGATGGCGATCCGATGGATACATCTGTTGTAGGGTTGTCACTGACTCAGACGTACTTATGAATATAATTATTTTCTGTGACTGTATCTTACATTAATTTGTAGGATCCTTTACTATAGATAATTTAGCTGATCTGTAACAATAACAGTTCATGTCTTATATTTCATGTACTGTAGTACGCCGCTAGATTAAAACTGACGTGGAAAGGTAACATATGGCCACCGAAAGCTCTTTTTTTGAGAGCCCAGGTGGTCGTGTGGTCTAGCGGGACGGCTGCAGTGCATGCGATTTGGTGTCAAGATATCACAGTAGCATGGGTTCGAATCCCGGCGAGGGAAGAACCAAAAATTTGCGAAAGCAAATTTACAGATCTAACATTGTTGGGTTGATGTCTACAAACGAAAAAAAAATAAAAAAATTTGCAGCTCCATGTATATGTTGCTCTTGGATTTAGCTGCCTTAAAAATACACAATTGGAAGTTGAAATTAGCACATGGAGCTGCAAATTTTTTTTTTTTTTTTTCATTTGTAAGGCAGCTCAATCCAAATTCAACATAGACATTGAGCTGCAAAATTTTCTTATAATTTTTTTTTTTTCTTATTTTCATGGCAGCTAAGTTCAACATATACATTGAGCTGCAAAAGTTTCTTATCATCTACATCCGATTTCACCTGGATAGATGCACGCTTGATAAAGCTAGTTTGTCTAGCGAAATATTGCGTTTATTTTCATCATTTTGTAAATATTTTAAACATTCTTATATTTACATACTAAATAGTGTGTTAAAATTACATTGTTAGGCAATCTATAATTATATTTGTGTAATTGAATTAATCTATGTACTGATTAATCCACACTCCCATAGATTTGTATGTCATGTGCTGCTATTTATAGGCACTTATATATATCTGTATATATGTATACCGTATAGGTTAAACAAAAATTAAATGTAGTTTGTAGTTTTTGACTATGATATGTAGACAAGGTATTGTACTCTGTTTAAATCTCTTATCTCTTTGTAAACAGGTTGATCTAAAACTATTTTTACACTTCTGAGTAACTTTTTTTTTTACATCAAAACTATTATAATGAATTTATCCATACAAAGGCACTTTCATATATACTGCAATATATTTGCAGATAACAAATTCTGAATTTAATCAGCTACGTACATGTACTCTCGATGTTATTTATACAATAACTAAATTCATAAAAGGTTTATAAACTTAATTAAATGATCAATTATCTGTCCAAAGCAGATTATCGTCAACTTTTCATATACCATTCCAAGCAAATTAAAAATGGTGCAAATTGTATTGCACCAGTCTTTCGAATAAATACCTTTTTGGTGATGCGTGAGGTAAAACTATTTGAAAGAAAAAAACATCAAACGTGGAAAATGAAAAATAAACTCATCATAGATACCAGGATTGAAATGTTATGTTTACGCCAGACGCGCGTCTGTCTACAAAAGACTCATCAGTGACGCTCGAATCCCAAAAAGTGCTGACTACTGGGCTGGTGATACCCTCGGAGAAATAAATCTCCACCAGCAGTGGCATCGACCCAGTGGTTGTAAATAAACTAATCATAGATACAAGGATTGAAATTTTATATTTACGCCAGACGCGCGTTTCGTCTACAAAAGACTTATCAGTGACGCTCGAATCCAAAAAAGTAAAAAAAATCCAAATAAAGGAAACCAATATCCCAAACAATAAAGTCAATGCCAGACAAGAATTTTTTTCAAATATGAGCGCCCTCTAAGTCAAAATTCATTATATCACAACTACAATTGCTTTTGTTATCCCTTTAATATTCACGATACTCGGTCGTTTAATATAAGGGAATTTGATGCGACTGACACACACGTGAGAGGTTTAGCGCTTTAAAAAAAAAAGTTTACTCCACAATTTCCTACAAAAGAAAATGTCTGTAACAAGTCAGGAATATGACAGTTGTTGTCCATACATTTGATGTGTTTGTGCTTTTTATTTTGCCATTTGATTAGGAACTTCCCGTTTTGAATTTTCCTCTTGAGATTTTACTTTTTTTATAATTTGAAAACTAAAATCAAGTAACTGAAAAAGCTGTTGTATGATCATCCTATGTACAACATGTGTTTTGGGAACAAACATGCTAAAAGGCGCAATACAAACAAAAGGATAATAACCCTGATAATCATACAAAGGGATAAATCGTGTGTATAGGAACGCATTCATTCATTTTCAACACATGGTAGTTATTGTAAGTTGTTTTACGACCTGACAAATTGATATATTAGAGTAACAGAATATAGAGTAAGAATATAATGTATATGCTTTAAAATCAATAAGATTTCATTTCAGCAAAGCTGTGCTTCGACTTGGTTGTGATATACTCTTGGAAATTATGGTGTCGAACGTTTATCAAATAGGTATTGCCATTGTAAGTAAACATTTTCAAAAGTAAAATAAAGCAATTTGTATTTCATTTATAGAGTTGCATTAAAATTTTAAGTATAAGTTAAGTTTTCATTATCCATCTGTTGTTTTCTTCAAATGTATATCTGTTATTTCACACGAGTACTGGATTTTGGGTACAGATGTCTTTTAAAGAAATTGATGTTGATTACTAAACATTTAAAAAATGGATTTCAAGTGTCAGCTCACTTAAAAACATATGTTACTAACTGTATCAATGAATTTGATGAGGAAACATTTGTAATTTTGTAACTTATAATGAACACCAAAATAAAACAAAATATTGCAGCCAAAATATCTTAATTAGCGGTTGACGATTGTCACAATTATTCATTTAAATGTAATTATCTACTGATTAAGTGCTGCTGCTTAAAAAGAAACTATTAATCAAGTTCAAATGGTTAAGACGGCATTTTGAACATTAAACGGAGGCAGTATTTGTTGGCTGACCGTAATGTGTCATTTGTATCACGGTTGACCACGGATTTTCACCAATGACGATTTCCTGAATATCGGCATTTATTCTTTGATTGTGACAACCCTGGAAATTATTACCAAAATTTACTCAAGTATGCGAAATATGAAGCATGTTTTGCTAACTGAAAAAGAACAGAACATTTCTGGTTTGATTTGGATTTGATATTGATTAGTCGATAGATTTTCGTTTTTTTTCCTAAATATGTTACCGGTTATCAAATTATACATTGGAGATCTTTTTTTTTCTTTGATATCTTCACCCCTTAATTATGGTTTACGAACCATAAAATCTAAAGATATTAACATGTTTGTATTCAGATGTCGCTAGTCAGCTAGCTAGTTTGACTGTCCCTCTTGTATCTTTCGCCCCTTTTTTGCATTCTTTGCAGTATTAGCCGATAATGGTTTAGCACACAGGTAGCAGTCATTGTAAAGTAGTAAATCATTCAATAGTCTGTCGGTCAAGAAATAATAATGATATTACAATTCGGTATAAATTACACCAGAAACTTCATAAAATTTTACTAATACGCCTGGTTGAGCAAAACAAACTAATTTTTAATGAATCTAACGGAGATACAAATGTGATATTTTTTCATGGAAATGAAATTGAAAAAAATTAACTCAAAAGCTACCCGAAAAGAAAGATCAGGTAACGTTTGCAAAATTAAATTAGATTTTTAACATTTTATACATTTAACATAATCATGATAATTGTTAGAAGGAAGAAAAATCAAATTAAGCTATTCATTGACGACGGCAATTAAATTTCTGGGCGGGATAAAAAAAAAAAACAACAACAAATAACAGGATACTCTTCAAACGATCATAGAAAATAAAAACAGATACCCCAGCTCGTAGTCAGATAAACATATGTAATATAATATCTAGAGATCTACAATGCCTATGATATCACATGTATTGTTACTAGAATGTTGATGATCTGTACCCGTATAATATCTTTACTAAACAATAGAAACAAAAACATTATGAATTTTATGAATTAAATATACGAAAAATACGAATATTTACCATAAATGAATTTTAACAAAAGTACATACATTATTATTGCAGAGCGAAATAAAAACTGAATTATTGATTTGAAAAAAGAAAGAAATGACCAAATACATCCAACATTATTATCTTATATCACTTACATGTAAACGAGTGTCGGATACGTCGTTGAATAATTCTTGCTCACGGCAGGTCGATTTATATTTATCGGTGAAAGCCCGCTTTGATTTATATTGTCTTTTCGTTGAAGAGTTATAAATATATTTTTAAGTATTTCGTGGAATTATCAAAATAACATCATAACTTTTAAATTTTAACGAAATAAAAAGTGTTCTCATAATTTTTTATATAAAAGTCAAGGTAAACTGAACAAAAAAAGAGCTGAATAACTTGACGTATGATGAACAAAGAGTATTCAAGATCAGTTTCAATCTTTCATCGTTTGTTTTTTTAAATTGGGAATATCATATTTCTCAGTAATAAAACGTCATTTTGAAATGCTAACACGATTTATTCTTTTCCCGACATGTTGATTATTTTTAATTAATCTTCATTTGTCAAAACTCGATGGTGACGTCGAGTTTCTTGCTTTCCTCTGAATTTTCTAATGTGAAGGCATGAAATAAGCGACCATTACTGATGACGTCACACATCTTTTTGCAAATCATTTGAATATACGGACTAAGTGTGCCTGTATATTGTTTAAAAAGCATAAGAGAAACAGATTCTACCCCGAATTTGGTGTAATACTCTCAATTAAATTTTAAATATTTAAAACGCTGGCAGGCCTCGCGTTTTCAATTTGAATTTTGAATAAAACCTGTCTCGAGTGGACAAATATCTTATTACACGCGATGCAGTGTTAGAATCTATATGGAACCTCGAATTTCGATTTTTAATTTTTTTCCCTTTTTTCGTAATTTTTATTTTAATTTTGTTATTGTTTAATGAAATAGAGTGTAAACCATTTAATAAATATGAAATTCATGATTTACAAAAGTGTAGATTTATGTTATAAAAATTAAAGTGACTTGAAAAATTCATAGCAATTTGCAATCTACTAAAGCTGACTGATATTTTTTTTAAATACTTACCTGAAGTTGTTAAACATTGTGCTTTTACAGCCGAATCTGATTAAATACCTTTTTTATTTAAGTATTTTCTTGTTCCCACACAGATTATTTACTGGGCAATAAGACTGTTTGCTTATTTGCCCCTGTACTACAGCAGTATCAGTATCAACAGGCAACGTCGCATCGTCGGTATATCATTATATTGTACGAAAGCCGAGAAGGATCATTCAAAATTCAGAACTCAGAATTCAAAATTCAAAATTCAAAATTCAAAATTCAAAATTCAAAGATCCTACATTATTCTATCATGATTCCCCGCGCTTACGAAAGCTAACAAATATAGCTCTTTACACTTTAGAATACTACTGAAAGCTATTTTAGAAAGTTTGTTAAGAACACACACCCATTGAAACAAGGCAAAGGGTCCGTTACACCTTCAAAGGGATACATCCAACTTTACCATTTGCAACCCTTGAACATTTTAAATGGATACACAAAAATAAAATTCTCTGCTATATAGATTTTATTTCATAAATTGAGTCTGAAATATATCCATAACAAATACACCGTATCAAAGTCATGCATCAAAACACTTAAATGTAGTTATAAACTGTTACGCGTCGCATTCTATGTATAGAGACATGCATAATAAATCTAAAAAAAAAAAGATAGAAGGAATTCTTATGCTTACTTTTAAGCTAGAAACCAATCTCTCATAATAACCTAGTTTTACAACGGAATAATCTAGTTATTAAAATATGTATATACAAAAGACAGATTTTGTGTATCGTTTATCAAATTCTGATAATTTTATGTTGTTATATCAACAAAATTCGTGTTAAGTTTTTGACGATTTTTCTTTATGTTATTTGGGAGATACGGTCTATGATTGACGAAAGATGACACGTTTGGCTTTTACTTATGTAATTCCATTTATTACGAAAGCGTATTAGGGTCATTGTATCTATATTACGTAATACAGTTTTACACAGTTTGAACTGCTCTGTGCACATGTAATACAATGATCCGATATGCCATATCGGAATCATAAAATAGATTATATAACAAACCAAAAGTTACTTGAATATACTAGAAAAATATTTTTTTCTAAAACAATGACAAATACAAATAACGGATTATAGAAAAATAAGTACATAGCTAAAAATAAACAATAGAACATACATGGTCGTTATTCAATAAAAGCGTAACTTCCTGACCTAAAAAAGGGGAAAATCAACTTGTCTTAAATTTAGTTTCAAGAGTTATTTTGAATACCTCTATTATAAACCTGTTTGTAAACAAAAAGTGCAATCATAAATATTCTTTAAAATGATATTATTTTCATAATTTGTGTACTGTTTCGTAGGGGACTTTTGTCCCCTACGAAACTTCTTCTAAACACACATATTTTTTGCAATTTTAAATGTTTCCTATAGACATTCCAATTTGTTTACTTGAAATACTAGAAAACTCTCTTCTTTTTTTCTGAATTGGAAAACCATTTTTATCGATAAAGATTAGACAGTACTTCACATATGAAGGTACAACTCATGTTTCGTAGTGGACATTTTGATGCGTTTCGTAGTGGACAAATTTGTTTCGTAGTGGACAAAAAGTTTCGTAGTTGACATCAACCCTATTATATGTTTATAAAAACATAATAAAAATTACATTAAACTAACCCTTGTTATTTGTTTTGCCATTTTTCTCCCATACTTGTTTCGTATGGGACGTATTCGCATGTTTTATTTTTTCCCCACAATCCCTATACTGCAATAGTAACAAGACTGATTGTATTCATCAAAGCATTTTATTAAGCTGTACACTGATATTTTTTTCATAATTTTAAAACCAGATACCGAAGGAGATTTGACCCGTTTCGTAGTGGACATAAACAAAAATACGGTATCAATCATGGTCAATTTGATGTGCTCAATTTTTCTTACCAACAATTTAATTGTCGTTATAAAAGCATTACTTCTTTTGTAAGACCCTAATGTTTATATCTCTTGCAAACAAAATTTACATTGATTTTATAAAACTGCTTATCGGCAAATTTTAATAACTTCGTTTCGTAGTGGACATTTTGTGAGGGACATACCTTCTGAAATTAAAAATCCTATATTAAAAGTTGTTTATTAAAATATGTTTGCTCTGAATATACTTTTGAATTATTTAAGAACTTATGTAAAGTAAAAATAACATTTATTTCTTCATTTTTTTACGATATTTTAGAGTATGAATGTTGAACAGGCGGTCTAGGGACATGCCATTTTGGTTGTTTTGGACCATGCAAGAGCCAATATCTTATCAATCCCCCTAAAAATAAACTGTTTCTTTGCTTACAAATGTTAAATCTTATTCAATGTACTGACTGCACAAAAATTACTTTCAAAGATCAAACACATTTTTTTTTAAAGTGGCTGGGACAAGAAAATACGTTTTTATTGAAAAACGCCCACAGACTTATTTATCGAATTAAATATGCATGTACAGAATACAAGAATACTTTACAAGATTACCGTAAATAATATCAGATTAATTTTCCTATATAGACTTTAACCTTTCCTAGTCAGAGTGCGTGCAGACTCGTCGTATTGTCTAGTGTGTGTGTTTGTGAGGGGGGACGGGAGGGGGAATGTTGCATGCCAACTCATCACCCATTATACACACATTTCTATTTGTGACACATCTATAAAACTTTTAATAATAACAATTCTAATTTTGTATATATTTAATTAATGAAACGAGTGCATATCCCCGAGGCTGTTTTCATGAGCTAAAACAATTTTTAATGTCTCAATATTATATTACAGAACTAGTCCTATAACATATGACCTCGGGGGCATTATTTACTATTTATATTTACTGTTCTGATATATTTTTTTTACTATCAATGTATTAAAAAAAAAAAATGAAATATATAAATGGAGTATGAAATTTATCCATAACAAATGGACCGTATCAAAGTCATATATATCAAAACACTTAAATGTAGTTGTAAACTGTTACGCGTCGCATACTATGTATAGAGACATGTATAATAAATCTGAAATAAAAGAAGGAATTCTTAAAGCTTACTTTGACAAATTTTAAACTGACTTCATTTCAACAAGTTTAAATCTTATGTTCTAAAATAGAGCTACAAAAAAACAAAATGCTCTGCTCTATAGATTTTCTTTCATAAATGGAGTCTGAAATATATCAATAATAAATGCACTGTCTCAAATGAATATATGAGTACACCAAGACTTATAAACTTTTACGTGTCGCATACTTTGTTTATAAATCGAAATTAAAAGACAAATTGAAAAAAAAGTAATTCTTAAAGCTTTAAAAGTTCCTTTGACAAATTTTAAACTAACTTCGTTTCAACAAGTTTAAATTACACTGGTATTAAAGAGATAATAGTAACTGCAATTACGATTATCCCAATATGGCGACGGTAGATATAGGTAAAATCTTTACACTCGTTTTTCTTAAATGTAGCATGTATTTGTCAATAGTTACTCAGCTGCAAGGTTTATCTATACCATTTCATCATATTTGAATCGTAACGGTGCACTGGAATTGTCTAAGCGCTGTGAAAATAGCCGTTGAAAAATTCGGGATGATAATCGTAACTCGGAAAAAAGATAATCGTAGTTATGGTATCTAAAAATAAAAAAGATAATCGTAACTGGAAACTGTTTTATTGATATTGACACTAAAAACGTAAATCTGATAGCATATTATGAAATTATGGCGATGAATTATTTACGAAACGTACCAACATCTCATGACATTCCTTTTTATGCATATATAATTAATAGTTCTTATGAAAACAGCTACATACTAGAATATCATAAAATTGGAAGGGTGAACAAGCTTCAAGAAATTTGGAAATGGGAAATCACGAACTTTGTTAATTTACAGAAATTTTCAAACACTAGGTATGCCACAAAATATGTGCTATTTCAGCCCCCGGGGAGCCACTGCTGATTTAATTCTAGAACATACCCTATTATGCCATAACGAAGTAGGAAAGACATTTAGTATTCGTCAAAAACCGTTTGACGAGAAATTAGTTGCTACAGTTTTCATGTCACTTCGATCATTTTTCATGGATGATATCACAACTTAAAAGTTATGATGAACAAGGGATAACTTTGAAAAGTGTTTTACAGTGTCATTTCGGAGTCTTTTATAGCTGACTATGCGGTATGGGCTTTGTTCATTGTTGAAGACCGTACGGTGACCTATTTTTGTTAATGATGAGTCCTGTCGGTCTCTCGTGGAAAGTTGTCTCATTGGCAAACATACCACATCTTCTTATTTATATTGGCTACTTCATGACTGTCACTGAAATTTCAGTATCTCAGATATAAACTATAAAAAACACAAATTTAATTTTGAATTATGATAATATGACATCCTCAAAACATTTAATGCTATATAAGACTAGAGAAAGATTGGCCCTACATGGGATTCTTTGTGTATTATGAAATTAAGTAACGTGGAGTTCATTGACAAACATGGATTTGTGTTCTTTTATAGTTTGGCCAAAAGCCTGAAAATCAAGAAATAAATTGATGTGGCTTTAAATTTTTTTACAAGAAATACTTATTCAAAGAATAACTGCAAAGTTGAGAATTAAATAACGCATATTCCGCAAAATAAGAAACAAACTTATTAAAAATTCATAAATACTCGGTATATGAAAAGTATGCTGCATACATATGCATGGAAGATATTGTAGAGAAAAATATTGAAGGTACTAAACAAGGAACATTTTTATATTTGCATGCTTGCCATATAATTAGTACTTTTCTATTAAATGAAAACAAAAGTTAGCCTTACCTAATTTTCATGCATTTTTCTGAAGCACAAAATATTTGTTTCAAAATCTATAAAAATCTTTGTAATTAAACCAGTTCCGACTGAGATGATCTACATGTTATGCCCTTTGGTGTAATTTATCAATATACATATTTGTGGGGTTTTTTTTTCGTCTGTCAAATGCTTCGTAAGACTATAGGTAAGGCTAATAAAAACAAAAAACAAAAGTGACAATAAACAAAAGTAACAATAAACAAAAGTAAATAAACAAAAAAAAGTGACAATAAACAATAGTAACAATAAACTGGTAACTATTCTAGATCCTTTACCATTGCACTGTTTAAAGAAACGTCCTAAAATACATTGGTATAATTTGATCAAAACATTTGAACTTAATTTTTAAAATCATATATTATATCAGTATATAATAGAAAAAAGTAAATCCAAGGGAAAAATATGTAACGCTGAATTTATGGAATTATAAGGAAAAGGGAGATATGGGGGGTCAGATATGAACACTAAATCCGATAATGCAGTTTTATAGATTATCGTTGATTATCTCAACGAGATTGATTTTCTCGCTTGAGCTGGTACAGCGAAAGTGAGAAAATCAATCGAGTTGAGATGACCAATGAGAATCTGTTTATCGCTATTTTACCTATGACGACGTTGTCAATTTCAATGTCAATTTCGTTAGCAACGCCACGTGGCCTCCTTAGTTTCTAGCGATAATTTTTCCATCTCAAGCGAGAAGCATGATATGAAAATTATGACAAAAAAGATCAAAGGAAAAATGCACAAAATAGCGATAAATAAAGTTTTTGACGGAAACTTGTTCATTTCGCACAGAGTTTTAGTATAAACTTGATATAAGAGGCAAACAACATATGACATATGAAAATGTGGTATACGTGCCTTTCATTTTGAGCAATGATTTGAAAGGATTGCACTTTTGGAATATGGGATATAGCTTATCCATCCTTTTTCTCATCAAATAGAGATATATAGGTAAATTTATCCTAGATATTAACCTGTACGTTTCTCCATTTATTTGTATATGCGTTAATGTCATCGTTAAACTGGGCATTTACAGTTTTAACACACAAAATACCATTGAAATGCTGAAAGACACATTTATTATGTTTCAGTTACTATTATCCGATTAAGAAAATTACGATTATCAAAGAAGAAAAATACCATAGAGTTACGATTATCATCCCGAATTTTTCAACTGCTATTTTCACAGCGCTTAGACAATTCCAGTGCACCGTTACGATTCAAATATGATGTAATGGTATAGATAAACCTTGCAGCTGAGTAACTATTGACAAAAGCATGCTACATGTAAGAAAAATGAGTGTAAAGATTTTACCTATATCTACCGTCGCCATATTGGGATAATCGTAATTGCAGTTACCATTATCTCTTTAATACCAGTGAATTACATATGTATCAAAGTTGTACAAAGTCGAAAATGTAAGAATGTTGTTGCTGTTTATAGTTAACACGTGATTAGTTATTTATAGTAAGGTCGGTTTGTATGGGGTTTAAAGTTTCATGCACGAGTGAATTCAGGTAGTTTAAAGTCATTCGAGCCATTGCAGTTAAAGTGACCATGCAGTAGCACTTTTCCAAATAAATAATACAATAATGTTATATTATTTATTTTCAGATTTGCTGACCTTTAGTATGCGGTTACCAGCACCAGCTGAGAATGTTCGGTGTATTTACACAAAAACATTGATTTCATTATACATATACGAATAATAAATGTGCACTTGTCTCTGCAAGTGGCGTCTCCCATGTGAGAGTTTGTGGTTATTTGATAAATATTTTATATTCGTTTGAGTTTACGAATTAGAATTTAGGTTCTAAAATAGAGCTAAGAATTGTTTGTATTGTAGTAAATTTAATTCTTTGAAATCTTATTCATAGAACAGTCTCTAGTATATAGAATCATATTCAAAACAGTGTGGTCCTGGCCATTGATTGACGACCTAAATTATCCCATTGACTGGGACAGATTAGGTGAACGTTTGTCTGTAACGACCATTGCTCACTTCTTACTTATTATAGAATTTAAACTGTGTGGTCACCAAAGGTTCTTAACGCCTTTAATAATAAAATAATTAAAAATTATTCAGGAATAACCTTTATGTTTTGATTTATATTATTAATATAAATCAACAAATCGTATTATTCCGGATTCGTTTTTCGAATTGCTTTATTTAGGTGTTGAGAACCTTTGGTGACCCCACAGATTCAGTGTCTTTAACAAGTACATAGTGAGCAGTGATTGTTACCGACAAACGTTCACCTAATCTGTCCCAGTCAATGGGATAATTTAGACCGTCAATCAATGGCCAGGACCACACTGTTTTGAATATGATTCTATATTTTTTAGGGGCCAACTGAAGGACGCCTCCGGGTGCGGGAATTTGTCGTTGCATTGAAGACCTGTTGGTGACCTTCTGCTAGTGTCTGCTCTATGGTCAGGTTGTTGTCACTTTTGCACATTCCCCATTTCCATTCTCAATTTTATCATTTTCATACCGGTATTCGAAATGACTCGTTTCATTGCTATTACAAACAATATGTAATAATAACAGTGTACGTATAGGAGCCAGGGGCAAAAAGGGGACAAAATTATGCCCCCACCCATTTTAAGACAAATTTGAAACTAAAAAATGAAAATGAAAGAGAACAATCACTAAATTTAAGATTATTACATTACATAGAAAATAGTTTTTTTTTTCTTGTCACTTTCAAAAGTTTGTCTCCGCCCCTTTTCAACACAAACTTTTTTCAAACTTATCCATTCTTATAAATGGCATACTTCTTTACGAAGGTATACACAGACAGATGTGCCGCCGGAATAATCTCAGCTACAGCGGAGGGGGCATTAATTTTAACGCTTGTCCGTCTGTACGTCCGTACGTATTCATGGGAAAATTTACAACTTGGAAGTTTCCGCAATTTAACTTTATTTTGCCTCAAACAAATACTATGAAACTTATACACAATGCTAATTACCACCACAATGAGATCAAGTTAAAATTTGGTTGGCATCACTTTCACCGTTCGAGCCCATTTATAAGTGGAAAAAATGTTTAATTTGTCGTCTACGCGCTCTAACTTTATTTGCCTCAACAAAATGTTATGAAAGTTATATACAATGCTTATTACCACTTTAACAATGAGCAAACTTCATACCACATAGCAAATCATATAAAACCCCGATGTCATTATATGAAAAAGAGGACTGCTTCAAATGCCATCAGCACCACTAAACCAAAATGAACATATGATACATATGCGGATAATTAGTATGTTCCAGAGAGGTATACAGCCGATAAAAACATCAATTAAAGCTGGTACTCCAGGAATATATTCGCATAGGAGTATTTTCACCTAATTTGACACAAAGCTTCTTCTTTTTATCATTATTATATAAAAAGTTTCTGTAGCCTGTTGTACTCGTCGTTTAATTACTATTTTAGGAGGGAAATGATAACTTTATTTGGAAATGTTATTTATTTGTAAGTGCAAATCTTTTTTATTGTTACTACCAGAAAGTTTTCTTGTGAATTTTTAACTTATAGTGTCTTTGCTAAAACAGAACCAACATTGAAAGATCAAAGTTTTCAGTGTTTACTTAGAAGGTAATATTTTGACACTAGATTTCCCAATGACAGCAATGCCGTGAAAAAATCCGAAAACCCTGGGTAAAATTGATATCCAGGAACATTGCAAAACATTTTCACCAGTTTCAAAGGCGGTTTCGGGTTAAAGAAATAACAGAAATAAATTAATAAATAATCATTTAAAAAAACAGTTGAAATTTTATATTACAATCAAATATAGTATGTCAAAACTATGTGTAAGTTGTAAAACTTGTGTCTGATCCTTTTGTCATTTTGAACAATAAAATATGTTTAAACTAACTAACTAAACTATGTGAGCATCCTCTACAATGAAGGAAAATTGGTCTTATCGGACACAATGCGAAATGCATAATTTCTTACAGCATAAAACTCTCAATTTGTTCCCTGTGTGGATAAAAAAAAAAACACTACGATCTCCATGCTTCGCCTGCCTAATCTCTTATTTTACACCGGATAATAATTTTAATTCACTACACCGAAAAGTGGACGACATATTTTTTATGTTGTATAATTGAGGATGCTGCACATTCTGTATGTGCCTGTCCCAAGTCAGGAGCCTGTAATTTGGTGGTTGTCGTTTTTTGCTGTATATCAAATTTGTTTTTTCGTCTGAAATGTTTTGCATTTGTCATTT
Organism: Mytilus trossulus; assembly: GCF_036588685.1. NCBI lineage: Eukaryota > Metazoa > Mollusca > Bivalvia > Mytilida > Mytilidae > Mytilus > Mytilus trossulus. Next base: position 455,101 of record NW_026963293.1, on the reverse strand, counting down.
TGGGGCCTTTTTAAGCTGACTATGTGATATGGGTTTTACTCATTGACAAAGGCCGTCTGCTGACCTATAGTATTAATTTCTGAGTCATTTTAGTCTCTTGTGGAGAGTTGTCTCATTGACAATCATACCACATCTTCTTATTCTTATATAATGAAAGATTCTCAAGTCATGAAAAGAAAAAGAAAAAAATCGAATAAGGATTGAAGTGACACTCGATATATCTCTCTCCCGGAGTAAAAGTGATAACAAGAAATGTTTCACTTGTCTGACATAATGTCGGCACATATCCTTTGAAAAGTGTTATAATGTTTGTCTGTGCACTATTATATTATTAATCTACGGTATATTTTATCAGATTAGTTGATCAGATTAAGATAATATTTATTGTGTTTGGATTGCAACTGCAATAAAACAGGATTATCTTTCTTGATTTGCGAGTTTTGAATTTTGAATTCTGAATGATCCTTCTCGGCTTTCGTAATATTGCATAATTATGTTGATTTAACTGCATTAGGTCTAATCTATTATGTCGGTTAATAAAGGGAAATCTATGATTTTATAGTCACGTCTATTATTCTACTTGTATGCATTGTATCAAATAGTTTTTTTTTTATATCATATATCTTTAATAGTTCTGTAATTGATAATTTGATCCTATACAGCAGAATGTGTCACGACATAATCACGATTGTAATACTAGACAAAATCGCATGAGTTGTCCCGAATATTACGGGACGCACCTAATTGTCGGGGTGCATATTCGACCTCTTCGATACGAACGTATACCCCAGCGTTAATGCTTGGTTCACACAGTGCCGATTTGTGCTCCTGTTTGAGATCAGACAGCGGTAAGTTACGAAAAGTAAAAATTCGGATTACTATCCTTAATGATCTGGAATTTTCTATTATTGTCTGAACGCTGTAGTGTACGTTCGTAACAGATTCCTACGGATCGAAGAGGTCGGTCAAGCACCCCCAACAGCTAGGTGCGTCCCATAGTATTCGGGAAAACTCATCCGATTTTAATTTGTCTAGTCGGATTATAATTGTGATTATGTCGTGACAGATTCTGCTGTATCGGATCAAAATCGTAACAATGTTCTGTGTTTTCTGGACGATGTCCTGAGGAACGGGCATGATCTGGAGAGATTTTTAATTGCTAATGTTTTGCCGATTGAGTCCTGAATGTATCCCGAATGTGAACCGTCTTTGACGAAACAGTTCCGGAACAGTACCGTTATTAATATGAAATTCGGCAATAATATCATCGTCTGAGTCCCGACACTTACAGAACACGATACGATTGAATCCGGAAAGCCTTTTACAATGCGGTACAGCATACTTTGATAGAATTACGTTTCGACAGTACCTGATCATCCTAGATATGGTGACAGTTTTCTAACGGATATCTCCCATCAACCTTGGTTCACTGTCGAAGCCTAGTCGGCAGAATCTGGACGCTGTCGGGATATATTCGGTCGTTTTTAACCAATGAGAAGATGCAAATTGGATTAGAATCGGATTGAGAACAGAATAATTGGGACAAGTTCAAATGAAAACGGCTGAATTTGGACGCTTCCTTAATAATATCTGATTGTTGTCGTGATTAGATAAATGTTTTACAAACTTATAAAAGTTTCAATCTCCAGCCACGATTTACAAAATCTTTATCAGACTTTTAACAATTTTGTATCGGAAATGCTCCTAAAAGGACGGCAGTAAAAATCGTGTATGTGATCCCATCTTAAGGCAATAATATGCCATTCCAGATCATTGAGAATAGTAATCCGACTTTTTTACTGATCGTGTCTAAGCGCTGTCTGATCTCAAATGGGAGCAATAATCGGCATAAAGTGAACGCAACATTAGGTAGAAAATAGTGGATTAAACTTGTGTTTTAGCTGACCTAACCTCTCACTTATATGGCACTGGATCAACATTAGCCCACTAATTTTTTTAACTTTTATTATTAGTAAAGAAATAAATGTAGTTTTGCCAACACTTTACAGCTGGTTTTGTTCGGAGTTGATATTCTAAGCATAGCATCACTCCCTTGCGTAACCGGTTTAGAAGCTCTAATTATGAATATATTCGTTGATAAGAAGGTTTGCCGGTTTTTTTTGTATCATTTATACTTTCACATTCATTTTCGTCAGTTACGCAAGACATATCCAGTCTTTAGTTATTCGTCAAAAGAGAGACAAAATATTCAAACTCACAAGTCGATGACATACTGACATTTATATGTGCAACAATTAAAAGACAAACAATAGTTAACCAAACACAACATAGACAAACGAGTCGAAAGACTGAGCGACACAGAACACCACCAAGAAGGGAAAACTAGCCATAACCTTGAACGAATAGCAAATCATATTGTAGATGAAATCATCTTGAGGAAAATACAATTTCAATTATATTTTGTCGTAAAATAAAAATTCTCTGACCATTGGATTTATTAAACAAAACCATTGGTGGATGCATACATAATCAAATCATTTTTTTAATCTCGGCAAAACCAATATACTACCGTTTTGACTTTTTGATTTCTATTTCAAAACTCGTTTTATTGTGTTATTTTTCTCATATCATCTTAATATAATCATTGACTGGACTTAAAAACGCAACTCTATATTATTTATTCTATTCCAATTTCACATAAGCAATCTTTGTAAAAAAATGATCAACATAAATTGTATTCATTTTTTAATTGTCTGAAAAAAAGTGTGCAGTTCAAAAGATAAACTGATACTTAGCCGTTCAAGTATATAAAACATTTTCAACTTTTTTTTAAATTTGAAGTTTCATTTATTGTATACATGTAGCACAAAAAAATGACAATATTATGATATCAATCGTAATTTTTTAGTTCTGGAGGGTTGTTGTGGATTCCTGGTATTTTCATAAAATCCGACAAAAGATACTATTAGTTCACATCATGATGTACTTTATATATAATATTGATTTTAATATATTTGTCTATGATCTCCTGAAATCTCAATAAAAACGTGATTTCTTGTCTCAGCCACTTTTAAAAAAATGTGTTTGATCTTTACAAGTAACTTTTTGTGCAGTCAGTACATAAAACTAGAATTAACATTTGTAAGCAAAGAAACATACTATTTTTAGAGGGATTAATAAGATATTGATTCCTAAATTGTTTAAAATAACCAAAATGACATGTCCCTAGACCTCCTGTTCAACATTCATACTCTTATATATTGTAAAAAAAGGTAGAAATAAACGTTATTTTAGCTAAGTATAAGTTCTTTAATTATTTAAAAGTATGTTTAGAGCCAATACACGGGTTGTAAGGTCGTCATATCGAGGAGCGTTTAGTACAGTGATTTTGTCATAGTTTGGATAAGTTTGACATGACGGTGTTAAGTCTTTTTGATGACAATCAATGCAAAAATGTAAACATTGGGATATTTTGTAAACGGAATTTCTGATCATTAATTCAAACTGGTAAGTACCTTTGTATAAAGTAAATATGTTAGTACATCACAAGTTGTATCATATGGTTAATGATTTAACACAGAACAAACTTGCGTATGTCAAAATTTAAAACTTGCTAATTGGTTTATCGTGCATAACAAAAGTTATTTTCTTACAGTCTGTTACATCACATATATCTTCGTGATATAGCACTGCGGTCAATTATTCTAAAAAATACCTACTTTTGCAATAAATTCAAAATTACTGAAATATCTGTGTCATGGTTTGGTTCATTCGTGTCATGGTTAAGTTCATGTTCGACAAGGTTCAGTTATGTAATTCTTGTCGTGTATAATGAAGAGTAACTATCAAAGTTAACAAAAATCGTTCCATTTGAAACACAAAAGGACATAAGAACGCACATACAATGTAGTAATATGTTATAAGTAGATGCAATATGATTGCCAGTGATATAACTATCCACCGGAGATCAAATGACGTAGATGTAAGCAGCTCTTTGTCATCAAGAGGCCTTCGACATTCAACAATGAGCAAAACCATAGTTACATACGATATTCACGGCATTACAGACACTTAACTGGAGACAGTATAAACAAAATATTGCGGAGTAAAACATGTTTGGGGGCTCCCCAACCCCTTGTTCGCCTTAACCATGTCACACATGTAAAACTCACCAGATCGGGTTTAAACATGCAAAAAAATCAAGTAACAGAAACACTAAAAAAAAACAAATAAAGTACTGATATTTAATGGGACCTAGTTTCAAACAAATAATTAATGATAAAAAGTCATGATTCTAAGACAGCTTCTTTTAAATTTCAGGATGGAATTCTGCTGCTAATATTGTGAGCATATTTGGATTATGTCTAGCAATAAATGACTATATATATTTAACACTGTAGTTTCATTAAATAGCATTATATGAAACAATATTGAGAGGATCCTATTTTTCAATATTTGTTTCTTTATTTTTAAATCTTTTATTGCCGCAGTCATATTATAAACTTGAAGCCTAAAGAACTAATTAAATAATACTACGTTTATTTATTTCAGCAGCCATGCAGTGTTTGACTAACCCCGAAAATCTACTGCTAAACGTAAAAGTGCAATCGTGAACCCATATGATGGATTTGCACATGGTGCTCAAGGAATTCGTCAGTCCCATATTAGAGCATGTTGTGATATCTAAAAATGTCATTATCTTGGAAATGAGACAATTTATCATTTAAACTTTATGAATGCTAGAAATGAATCAGTATCACCAACAGCTACAAATGGCACGTCTAAAGGAGCAATAGATGCAATTGCCTCTGAAAAATTGTATGAGTCCAATGCAATGCATTTGTGTAAAATTTGGAGCCTTATCGTGTAAATGAATAACAAAAAAAAACCAATTATGAATTTGACTGCGTTGTTTTTATGCTAAACATATTTAGTTACACAAATTGAAAAGAAGTTATAAACTACGAAATCATGAAAATATAAGTTTTCAACACAGACACCAAACAGGCATTCATAAGTGCTAACTATTGTGAAACCAATTAAGGGTTTTAGACATTTAGTTTCAAAAACATATTTACTGAATCCTGAAGTTGCGACTCACCAAAATTGTTCAGAACCTAGTGACGTGACAAGTTGTCCTATGTCATACCTTACTGTTTTACGCTATACTGAGAATATTTTGATGGTTTCGGATCTCTGTTTGTCTCTGTCCAATTTATTTACCCATTTTATAGAAACAGGCAGATACAGAGTTTGGCCTATCTAATTTATCATATTGTTGAAGAATTCATAATTTTTTTGTTTGTGTTGTTGGTTTGCTGTTTCATTTATGTATTTCCTGCGTCATCTAACATTTGATATTACCTAGTAAATTGAAAATCAAATAATCAAAAATGATAAACGGCAAATATAGATAGCATAAAAATATCATTGAATGTTCTAAGAAGTTCAAATGAAGTGTACTTGTGATATATTATACATGATATATCAACAAACTTACCATCTGTTTCATCTTCGTCCATCTTATAATACGTTCTGTCCTATTGCAAACGATGATTTCTTGTTAACAATTAACAGTTTAAATGTACATGTAGCAGACAATTTAACACGTGTTTCTTTTATTTTCAATCCTTTTTACAATCACATTTAATAATATACCACCTCATACTTGAAATTAGATAGCAGGAGGGTTTTTTCAGATAGTATAGAAACTATATTACATAAAAAGTAAAATATTTGAAATAAATTAATGATACTATACACGATATAAAAAAGAAGATGTGGTATGATTGCCAATGAGACAACTATCCACAAAAGACCAGAATGACACAAACATTAACAACTATAGGTCACCGTACGGCTTTCAACAATGAGCAAAGCCCATACCACATAGTCAGCAATAAAAAGCCCGTATTAGACAATGTAAACCAATTCAAACGAGAAAACATACGGCCTTATTTATGTAAAAAATGAATGATGCGTTTATACAATATTAATGAAAACGATGCATTTATACAATATTGCAAAGATTTTTATTGATTCGTAATAATAATTGATAAACTTGAACATTATATCGGCTTAAATCCAAAATTGGAGTTGTGATCTTTCATATTTTAAATTCGAATTTTGAAAGTACATTTTATTGTAATTTCACCTATTATAGTTTTTAAACCAATAAGTTTTAAAACTGTAGTCCATGTCACGCGTAACTATTCGGTTTCGTAAATGGTTGAAGACTTATGATGTCCTCTTAATATCTTTTGGTTTGTTTTGTAGTTGGGTTACTGTATCATGGACCTATAACCACAAATCTCCTTTTATTCATCATAAACTGGTTCAAAATTTAAAATAAAGGAAAACCAACAAATGTATAGTTTTCTAGAAAAGAAAATGAAAAACAAGAATTACTTTTTGACTGACTGCCACTTTTGAGTAGAAGTCTTTAGCTATTTGACTAGTGATGCCGCTCATGATATCCCCGGCAGAGTCAAGCTTGGACATATGGAGAAAAGATAATATGTGAAACAGAAGCAACGCTTTGTCTTTTTTTTGTGTAAAATCATATCGAAAGCTAGTTTAAAAGAGCAGTGACTTTTAAATTTATATTGTAGAAAACTTACGAAAAGTAACGTCACATGTTTAATTTACGCTTTGACGATTACACCCACTAAATTTGGTTAAACAGGCATTTTTTACTTCTCAGGCAGTTAATATATAGTGTAACTTCGTTCAATAACAGGCGCTATCGATCAAATTTTCAGTATTAAAGTGAAACACATATATATTTATTTCGATCTTAACCATGACAATCTTGACCAAAACCATGACGAATTTCTAGACTCTGAACCGAACCATGTCAATCTCTTAACCAAACCATAGCAATTCCGATATCTTGCTTATTCTGTGTTAATTTCGTGAAACAAAAATTCCAATATAGATCGTTTGACCTCCAATATAGATTCAAGCATCTTATTTGCTTTTTATCTGCTCTTGTGACTAGAACTGAGGCAATAGTTTCGGGAAGCAACATGAATTAACCATGTCAAACTTATCCAAACTATGACAAAATCACTGTACTAAACGCTCCTCGATATGACGACCTTACTACCCGTGCAATATATTTTGATAAAAAAAAATAACACTTAAATAAAATATTGAATCATAACCAAAATTTTTAAATTAATATAAGTTAACTAAGAAGTGTGTACAGTTTTAAGCAATAATTAAAAAAAATGGTTTTGAGATTTGGCACAACAGCTTTTGATAGAATTTTTCATTTTAGAAGGTGTGTCCCTGACATTCCTGACAAATAGTCCACTACGTAACGAAGTCATTAAATTTTGCCAAGGATTTGTATAGTTAGAAGGATTGGAATCTCGCGGTTTATCGTAATCTCTTCCGCGGCGAGACTTCGCTACTCGCCACTATTACTACTACTTCTACTCGTCACTTACGATATCGGAACGTGATTTTTTTGTACACATGCATCGAGTTGTGTTCTTATTTTTGTCACGTATAGACAATGTTGTAATGGTGAAGGACTTTATTCATTCTTAAATATAATTATTATTGATTTTCACTCAAGTTTCAATTGACGAAAAAGCATAATTTAAGTGTTTTATAATATTTGATGAACATTGTTAGGCAATGTGTATAACGACAGTTGACAATGTGATTGTATGCTAACTTCTGTAAATTTTTATTTTCAGTCAATTGTCAAAGAAATTTAAAAAAAAAATATTCTTGTAAATTATGTCATTATAGCTATATGCGAATTTGCATCTTCGGAAACCATCAATCTCGGGAAACAGGTGCATAACCATTTTTGTGGCAAAAAAGAACTGACCACACATTTCAGGACGAATTATTGCATTGCGTTTTATATACATGTCAGTGGCTGGTCATTATCATAAGTTTGGAACAAGTACTGTTAAAGGGGGAGCCCACTGGTAAATCCTATAAAACTGCCTCTGCATGTTTCTGTAGCCCGTTTCAATCATCATAATCATATAGGCATAAAAGAAACGTTAGCCAGTGTGTTATAAATTATCAATGCAAGCAAATTTTTTTAATTGTACTAATAACATTACATCTTTAAATGCACTTTTGTTTCTTATCAGAACACTTACATCAATTTGTGCATGAATTAATAGGGCAACCTTATAGTGTCAGCTCTCTGTCATACATGTATAACGGCCTCTCAAGTAGTCAGTCTAACTATACAAATCCTTGATTTTGCTAATAAACAGTTCTATAAAAATCAATGTTTGCAAGAGATATAACATTAGAGTCTTACAAAAGAAGTGATGCTTTTATAACGGCAGTTTAATTGTCGGCAAAAAGAATTGAGCGCATCGAATGGCCCAGAGTGATACCGTATTTTTGTTAATGTCCACTACGAAACGGGTCAAATCTCCTTCAGTATCATTCTTATTACTATTCGATATAGGGATCGTGGGGAAAAAAATGAAACATGTGAATATGTCCCCTACGAAACTGTCACCTACGAAACAAGTATGGGAGAAAAACGTTTCGTAGTGGACACTACCACTGCCATGCAGCCGTTTTTTTACTCTTTTTTCAATTATATTCGAGCACAACAAAATTAATAACAAGGGTTTGTTTCATGTTATTTTCAGTATGTTTTTATCAACATAGAACAGGATTGATGTCAACCACGAAACTTTTTGTACACCACGAAACGGTTTTGTCAACTACGAAACTCATCAAAATGTCCACTACGTAACATGAGTTGGACCTTCATATGTGAAGTACTGTCTAATCTTTATCGATAAAAAATGGTTCTCCAATTCAGAAAAAAATGTATCTTCCTAGTATATAAAGTAAAACAAACTGGAATGTCTATAGGAGACATTATTTAAAATTAGGGATGGCAACGAGTACTCGAGTACTCGGGTACTCGGTCGGAAGGCCGAGTACTCGAGTACCATTTTACTACTTGGATACTCGTTAGCCTTTTTTATAATTATGAGACTTTCCCCTCAAATTTCATCCACTTACGTACCTTTTGAAATTTACCCTTCGTAGTTTTAATTTAAAATCTATTAACATCGTAAAAACAACTCAGATCAAAAATATCATTTAAATTAGCTAATTTAAATTCATTACATTAAAATGCCTCCACCAAAGTCAGCCGTATGGAGTTATTTTAAACGATTGTTAAATGGAAATACTGTAAAATGCACTCTTTGTGACACGGAATTAAAGTATTGTGGTGGTACAACAAATATGATTAATCATATAAGGCTAAAACACCCGGCTGGGGGCCCTGCAGAATCACCAGTGAAACAGTCTTCAATACAAAGTTTCATCAATTCACCGAGAAAACTAAATTCTGACACAAAAGAAAAAAATACATTAGCAATCGCAGAAATAGTTGTAAAGGATTACTTGCCGTTAAGTTTTGTTGAGGGTGATGGATTTTTGAAACTAATGAACATTGTCGCACCAGAGTATAAGGTTCCAACTCGTAATACAATCAAATCCCGTATCGCAAAATTATATGATGAACAGAAAAAGCGTCTTATTTCCGAAATATCGTCTGCCAAGAGTGCATCACTCACAACGGATACATGGACCTCCACAGCTACAGAAAGTTACATAACTGTTACTGAGCATCACATAACTGATAATTGGGAAATACAGGCTAATGTGTTGTGTACGCGAGCCATGCCTGATAGACATACGGGGGACAACATTGCAAATAAACTGCAATCCATTGTCAGCGAGTTTGAGTTAGACGGCAAAATTGATACATTCGTTCATGATAATGCCCGAAACATGGAGTGTGCTGGTAACAAATGCTTAGAGTGGGGCGATTTCGGATGTTTCGGTCATACGTACGTTGCAGTTGTGTATCAAACCCGTGTTTGAATTAGCGTCTGTGGCAAAACTATTCAAAAATGTAGAAAACTTGTTGGTCATTTCAAACATTCAACAACTGTTACAGCAGAAATGCGCAATAGACAAAAACTTCTTGGGGTTCCTGAACATGAGTTAGTACAGGATGTTGTAACAAGGTGGAATTCAACACAGGCAATGCTTTCACGTCTGGTGGAACAACGTCGTACTCTCACGGATATATTGTTAGACGAGAAAGTGACAAAAAAAGCAGATTCCGCTGTATTTCTTCCTAAAGATCATGAGTGGGAATTGATGAATGATCTGTTCACATTTCATATGGACTTATCTAATGTAACGACGTACATGTGTTCAGAAAACAGCGTATCTTTGTCTGAGGTCTATCCGATTGTATGTGGATTAATAAGAAGAAGTTTAAAGGTACAAGATTCTGACGGAGTTATAATTCGTAAGACCAAAGATGTCATCAGTGATGAGTTGAATCGACGTTATCAACCAAATGACAAGAAGACTGCCTGTTCTACACCTGTAATTGCATCACTCATGGACACCCGATACAAACAGTTAACTTTCTTATCTTCTGAACAAAGAAAAACGGCAGAGGAATTTTTAGAGGGTCTTATCGATGAAATGCCTATAAAACGGTTGACAGAGACAAGCGGCTCCGATACTCCGCCACCAAAGAGACAACGACGACCAAGTGGAATTGACTTTTTGCTAAGTAAATCGCCTGACAAACCGGAGTCTCAAGACGAGTTAGAACTACAAAGTTATTTACTAGATAAATCTGATTTCAATAAATCTCCACTTGAATGGTGGTCAGAAAACGAGACGAAATACCCACGTTTATCTATAATTGCAAAACGTGTGTTAGCAGTACCAGCAACGTCCGTTCCTTCTGAGAGGATATTTTCATGTGCCGGACTTGTGGTTACTAAACTCAGAAACAGACTTTCAGCTGAAGTTGTAGATCAGATAATTTTTTAAAACAAGAACAAGATAAAAGTCACCTGCATTGAACCCCACACATCTGATTAGTGACATTTAACGGTGTAAAAACACGGTTCAATAACTTATACTACAAGCCGTAAACTTACCTTTGATCCTCGAAATTTCTCACCTTTAATTGTTAATCAATAGTTATTTGTAAACATGATTGGTATGAGATGTACATTTGATGTAATAAATGTTTATTTAAAACTTTATAATCTTTAATCTATAGTCAATATATTGTCTACTTTTGCGGACTTGATATGCAAATATTCATGATTTTATTGGACTTTGGTTCATGAACACGTACATAAAAAAAATTGCTATTGTCACAGTGATAGGTTACTATTATTTGAAGAAACGACGGTCGGTAATTCATTGTTTAATTGACACAAAAACAGAGGATTAAGCCATTTTTGTTGTCTTTCGTTAATATGTTTATGGAAGGTAATAACAAACAAACAAAATTCTGCATCACACCTAAAATTTATACTTTTCAGTAGACATTTAAGATTCATCCGAGTACTCGCGAGTACTCGAGTATCTTGACCGAGTATCCGAGTATTAGATTTCAGACATTTTGACATCCCTATTTAAAATGCAATAAGATGTGCGTTTAGAAGCAGTTTCGTAGTGGACAAATGTCAACTACGAAACAGTACATACATTATGAAAATACTATCATTTTAAAGAGTATTTAAGATTGCACTTTTTATTTACAAACAGGTCTAAAGTAGAGGTATTCAAAATAACAATTGAAATAACATTTTGGACAAGTTGGTTTTCCATTTTTTTAGTAGTACCTAACACTACAGGGAGATAACTCTGTAAAATCAGCAGAACGTTTTAATGACGTTGTGTTGTTAAGGGAATATAATAAGCTTCTCAAGGATCAAAATAAGTTTTTGTCAGACTGCTATATGGCCCAAGACCACAATTAATGACCCCGCTTTTCGTTGTCCACGAATATAGTTCCTTTTAATTAGAGTGTATTTTTCCTTAATTTTTTTACTTTCCTTTCCTCACTCATTCCTTAAATTATTTTAGTTGGAAATGAAAGATGAGAGGTCAAATAAACTTTTGGATGTTGTATTTTAACTGATTTTGATATGGAATGAGTGATTAGGCCAAGTGCAAAAAGGTGATATTTACAGTTTTCGGAACATCTCTTGACTTGTCAATAGGGGTATGGATGTGTATTGGCTAAATTTGTAAAAGTGATTGCTTCAATCTTTCTGAATTTTGGATATATATTTGGACTAGGACAATACATTACACACACAAAAAATTTGACAAAAGTGCATGGTGCAATTTTTTAATGATGCAAAAGGTTATAAAGAACTGATAGAGAAATTAATTGTGGTCTGTGGCCATATAACCAGTGTAATTTTTCTGATTAAACGGTTGGTTCAAATTTTTGAAATTTTTATATTTTTGTTAAAGTGCCAAAGTAAATATTTTGTCAAAATTTTAAGAAAATTAAACGAGCCAAATTAATTTTAGTTCAGATGTTGGGTACCACCTTAAGGTCTGAAATTAATACTTTTATTGAAAAACGCCCATATCGAATTATTTAATTCAAGGACATAATTTTATCAACACAATACGCCTTTATCTGTTTATACACACTTTATTATTAACCGGTAGAAAAAGAAACTATTCATCATCCAAAAAAGTACACCTAGTTCAGTTTAATGAGAACATTCAAAGTTTTTTTAAACAAGATTAAAAATCTTTAAAATACTTACAATATTGCTCTTTTTGACTATTTTGTGTTAAACTTACTTCCTTAGGGTAGCTCCCGACACTAAGGGAGATAACAACGTTTTACTGATGTTAAACTGGTTCCCGTTAAACAATTAGGATATATCGCCTGTATATCTAGGTCACGGTAACAGTTCCGATATCGTCTGTTGACAACAGTGTGTAAACAACTTCTAAGTTACAGCTCATCGCTCAGAAGAAAGGAAGGTTTATCATAAAGGATAAATACATGCGTTCTTTTAAAATAAAGAATATGAATAGCTTCAGCCTGAAAGTTCACACAGTATTGAATGATTCTCAACTTATCAGGTCATATGATGTAAGTTTTCGGAACTGGAAGTTGGAGAAATTCGGCATCCGATCACAGTGATCTTTCGTATGACGAAACCTGGAAAGAAGGTCGACGGCTAGCTCTGGCTGATCACCTACCACAGAATATGTTCGTTAAAAGTAAATCCCCTGCGGATACTGTCTGTGAACGGAAATACGAACTTCAAAGCTTGAAACAGGAGGGCATTTTGTCCATACCATATCGTTGTAGCTGCAGTGCATGTAGTCCAAATAATTATGACGTTTGGCAAGGCTATTTTTATTTTTTTCCTGGGACGCCTTCCTACAACGTCATAACGCCGAAGCCATTTTTTACGTCTGGAGTTTGAGAGCAAATTTTGGGGGGAACTTTGAAACCTAATTTTGACAAGAAATTTTTATTGCCGGGTGAAAATTTTTACGTAGTTACAAAGCCCTACCTTTTTTGTGCTTATTGATGTAAAATATTTCCAGAAATATCCAAAAGAAAGGATAAAACGAGATAAGATTCCATTTGAAGTGGGGGAATATTTATTTTGTTTGGAAAAGATTTCCCACAATTACCAACGGCACGTGACTTCCGGTGAATATAAAATTTGAAATCCGGTAGTTTTTAGTGGCTACGAATTTCCGGAACGTTCGATTAACATTATCCGGAATTTCGGGTCTGTCAAATATTAACGGATTTCAAATTTTATATTCACCGGAAGTCACGTGCCGTTGGTAATTGTGGGAAATCTTTTCCAAACAAAATAAATATTCCCCCACTTCAAATGGAATCTTATCTCGTTTTATCCTTTCTTTTGGATATTTCTGGAAATATTTTACATCAATAAGCACAAAAAAGGTAGGGCTTTGTAACTACGTAAAAATTTTCACCCGGCATTAAAAATTTCTTGTCAAAATTAGGTTTCAAAGTTCCCCCCAAAATTTGCTCTCAAACTCCAGACGTAAAAAATTGCTTCGGCGTTATGACGTCGTAGGAAGGCGTCCCAGAAAAAAATTAAAATAGCCTTGCCAGACGTCATTATTATTTGGACTACAGTGCATGTAACCTGCATATCATACACGTTTAACAGTGTAGAAACGAGGGAAAACATGGGACTGGTGAATTCGTTATCAATTCAAAAGCTGTACATGGTAAGAGTTCAATTTTCTCCTTATTATATATTCTCTTTAAACATTTTACTTGGTGGAGAAGGTGTATGGTTTCATGTCTTGAATAAATGAACCTGCCCACACCTCTCTTTTTCTTTCTTCAATACCCCTCTATTATGGTCTGGGGTTTATGTGGTTTGAGGGTAAAAAGCTTTATTTTGAGGGGAAGTGCTGCCCAAATTTTTTATGAAGCTGAACTTTAGTAATTTTTCTGGAATTTTGCCCCTGGAAGTTGTTTATCATTTTGCAATGAACACAAAGACATCTATACATAAGGGGCTTTTTAGTTTTGCATTCAAAAGGGTAGGATTAATTTGTAAATACATATTTGGTAGCAATTATATAACCATAAATAAAATTAGAATTGAAAAAGTAAACAAATGCAATCACAATGATTCATTCACAAAAATAATGTTTTTACAAACTTAAAATATTATTAGTTTTCTTTATTTTATAATCAGAATTTTCATATTAAGTCATCTTTTGCATGTGATCAGAGACCAAGTGGTCTGATAGTCATACCTTATATATGTAGTAATTTAAAAACACCTATAAGGATGTGTATGCAGGATAATCTATAAAAGCAAAAAAGAAAATTAAGAAGGGGGGCACCCACCCTCATTCCACATTATTAGAAATGAATATGAGTCTGTGATCTACATTGTATATGTATAAGAATAAAAGTAAACATGAATTCACAATCATATTATATAAATATAAATTGAAAAAATAATTGAATATCCCAAATAAAATTATGAACTCAAGTCTGAATAGTTTATAGTTTGTCTAATTAACCAATACAGGTGCAGACTGACATTTCATATCATATATTTCAGGAATGATACATGCAGGAATTTGTGCCACACATTTCAACAATTTCCTTAATGGATTGAATGTACTTTTTGTGAATTCATCAGACATACTTAAAGAAAAAGGAGAATGAAACTGGAAAGAAAATATTTGCAGTTGCAAAAGAATCCTGTAAATAAATTCAAAACTCAGCAAAAGAAGAAACAGTTTTAAACATGGTTAATTTAATGAATAATTGGAAGGTAATTAAAACCTTTAGTCATATACATGTGTAATTTCAAAGTATTTTTTTGATAAGTAGATATAAAGTATAATGAGGACCATAATTATATTCATATTTGCACTTACATGTAAGCAGTCATAAAAGTCATGAATTAACAGATCTTGGTAATAATTTCAAGTTTAGGGTCAATATTTCGAAAACAATTTTGTGGTAAAGCATTGTTATATATACTTGAAGACTTTCATGTATAGAACATGACATAATTTGTTTCAACAAAAATATTGAACTAGAATTATTACATTCAAATTTATTAAATGAAATCTATATTAACAGATTAATGTATAATTTCAACAAATTTAAGGTAACCTATTTGGTTTTGAAAGCCTTTATACATACTATTATTACATATTTCATTGTTAACAGCCTGAGTTTCCAGTTAATTCTAAATGAATATGTTTTAGCTATAGTATTTGAACACTGCATGCACTTTCATTTATATATATATTATATATACATTTGTTTATTTAATAACACTGTGCGGGACAAATTTGCCATTCCGGTATCGGCAAATCTGACTTTGTCGGTTTACAAGATATAAAAAAAAAAAATTGTGATAGATTATTGAAAAATTTAAAAAATGCCATATGTCCCAACTTGTCACTGTTGTCACTCTTGTCACTGCAGCTGATTAAAAGTACATTTCCCATGGGAAATTTGATAATTCCCATGGGAATATTAGAAATTCCCATGGGAACATTAAAAGTTCCCATGGGAACATTGAAAGTTCCCATGGGAAAAATTGCTTTTCCCATGGGAAGTTTAAAGTTCCCATAGGAACTTTAAAGTTCCCATGGGAACATAAGTAAATTGTTTGTTCCCATGGGAAGTTCTAAATTTCCCATGGGAAACTTTAAATTTCCCAAGGGAATTTTTCTTCCCATGGGAACTCCTTTTCTTCCCATGGGAAAATACTTTTCCCATGGGAACGATATTTTTTCCCATGGGAACAATAATTGTTCACATGGGAAGTGATATAACTAAAAAGAAAACATAAAAAAATCATCTCATTGCATGAGTGAAGCAATTTCACAAAACGGACTAAGTTATTATGGGTACAAATATTTCTTTGTATCTTAATTGTAGAAATGTATAATTGTGTGTTCTACGATTTTTGTCTTAGCATGCTTAATTGAAAGTAAATCGCTATGTGTCATAGTGCAAATCCAGTTTCCAAAATTTAACTACTATAAATTCAGAAATTATTGCTGTTTTTATTATTGTGAAAATAGTGACAGGGTTATGATCACAATAATATACACTTGCATATTTAAATTTTTTATGAACTAAACAGGATAATTCTAAATTTTGCACACAAAAAAATGATGAAATTGAGAAAAATCGCACTTACAATAGCTAGCAATAATTTCTGAATTTTCAGTATATATATAGTTTTGCATATTTAGCTTTCACACAGTGTCTTATGTTTATCCATTTGAATGTTTTTGTGTTTTTTTCATGCAGACATTTAAATGTTGATAGGTCTTGCTCATTGTTGACGGCTGTTCAGTCACTGGCTGAAAATACCTTTATCTCTGGTTTTTAGTTGTCTCATTGGCAATCACATACCATATCCTTACTTAATTTCAACACTTCTTAATTTAAGTTATGTACATTTGAGAATATCATTTTCAAAAAGAAAAAAACATTACAATTGGTATAACAAATTAGGCACATGTGTTTTAATATTTCCTCTTTCACTGAGATAACACCATCAAGTAAAAATGTATGAAACAAAAACAGAAAATTAAACTAACAGCAATAAAATAACTTAAGCAAATGCCAATAAACCTGCACAAATAACATGAATAGTATATCTAAGGTCATAAGCAAGTGACAATAAACATGCAGCAATAGTATATCTAAGGTCATAAGCAAGTGACAATAAACATGCAGCAATAGTATATCTAAGGTCATAAGCATAAACATGCAGCAATATTATACATTGTATATCTAAGGTCATAAGCAAAAGACAATCAACAGACAGCAATAGTATATCTAAGGTCATAAGCATAAACATGCAGCAATAATATATCTAAGGTCATAAGCAAGTGACAATCAACATACAACAATAATGTATCTAAAGTCATAAGCATTAACATACAGCAATAATGTATCTAAGGTCATAAGCATTAACATGCAGCAATGATATATCTAAGGTCATAAGCAAGTGACAATCAACATACAGCAATAATATATCTAAGGTCATAAGCATAAACATACAGCATTTATAATATATATCTAAGATCATAAGCAAGAGACAATAAACAGGTCTTGTATAAGAATATTAACAGTATCTGGGACAAGTTTGCAATTCCGCTGAGTGCAAAAGTTGTCACCTTAATTTTTGGAGTTAAGTCAAAATAAAGTTGATAACTTGATTGGTATTGGTTCTCTGATATTTGTCCTAAAAATGTTTGGCTCTAGCACCACTGTTGAAAAAGTTATGCCCCTTTTTTCAACAATTTCCTTAGAGGAAAAAGAGTTTTCCTCAAGGGAAAAAAATTTCCCTTAGGGAATTTGCTGCATAATTATTTCCTTTGAGGAAATTCTTTTTCTTTTGAGGAAATTTGCCGCTTTAAATTTTCCTTTGAGGAAATTTCCTCTAAGGAAATCATTGTTCTTCAAATTTCCTCTAAGGAAAATTCTGAACATCAAATTTCCCTTAAGGAAATGTTTTTCCTCTATGGAAATTTCATAACAGTACAAACAGTATAAATATATTTTCTCCTAGACTGAATTATTGATACAAAAGATATTGATATAAACTTTAATACAATTTTTCATGGTGAGTATTAAACATACAAAAACAAAAGGCTGACTGTTTAACATGTTTAAGACAATACAATAATAAGCAAAACACTGAATATCATACTATTTGTGATGTTATTAATATTGTGCTTATATTTGCATATTAAATAAAATAAACACTTTTCATGTCAAATTAACTTGTTTTCTGTTTCAGCTGCTGTGTATAATTATTCTAACCCCTACATAACAGTTCAGTGCATAAATAATTCCATCCACAAGACATCTTCCTTCAATTGGTTGAATAAATTTTGGAAACTTGTTCTTCAAACATCTTCTCTGTATATTTGATATGATGGAGAGCCATGTACATAATATTATGTACATGAATGGATAACGCATGTGTTTATTTCAACAACAAACATGACAAAGATACTATTTTTTTTCTTAATTTCTCCATAATCCATCAGTGAATATGTAGGTTGTTACATTTTACACCATTGTGTTCTTGTGCATCTTTGATAGTACTCCATTTTGTTTATAGCAATTTTGTAGAATTTTTTCTATTTCTTTTTCCAGAAAAACACACAATTGAGTTCATTTCACATTAATTAATCCAATTAGCACATTATGTAGAAAAGTATTAATAAATAAGTTTCCTCTTCAGTATAGACTTGCAGGACCTGACGATGATCATAAAAACCAAGATATTTGACCTATAAATACACAAAATAAAAAAAATAAAGTTATAAACATGATAAATGCATAAAAAAACAGAAATATAAATAAGCTTATTTTATCATGTTTTAATTATAGTCATAAGAAATCTCAAATTAAAAAAAAATATGCATATGTTTTTTATAACTAAATGGATAGTTTTCATTATACATGTACAACTTAAGTACATATACTTTTTTCTGAGGAAAATTCTTTAGTTTGTCCACATTTAGAAGAAGTTTACTTATTTTTAATTGCTTACTTCCAGGAAGCAATACGCCGATATATATTTTCCATATGCATAGTGACCCGAGCGTAACCCTCCTCGTAAAAATCCGGTGACCACAAAATATGCAAGGATCTGTCATTGAAATAAACAAATAGCTGATTATACATGTTAAACACGTGCTCAATACCCATGCTTTTTGGGATTTGTTTACTATAAGGTGACAATCGGTTAAAACTCAGCTTCAAAACACAGCATTTAATGAGCAGCATTATTTGTTAAATCATAACAAACAGAGAGACAAAAAAATTGACGATTTATATGATATACTTGTGAATGAAGTTTATGATGTATACATGCATTGCTTCAAAAATTGGACAAACTTTATTTTTCTTCACTCACTCGTTTCATATGACTTTAACATTTGAGAAACTTTAATTTGATATTCTTACTTGTCATGCTTTATATGAGTTCTCTTATTTCAGTGATTTATGTCCAAGATTTAATATTCGTTGTTTAGTGCCTTGCAGTGATATTTAAAGTTTAGCCACTTGCAAAAGTTGATATAGAATGTTCATATGTTGTGTTGTTTGAACCACTGTCCTATAATATGGTCAGGTAAGAGGTTGAGTGCTCACAGACATGATTTTTTTTTATTAATTGTTATTGTTTTTGAACATATTGAGGCCGTAGTTTTTTTATTTTTAGTTTTACGAACCCTCCTACCCTAATTTTTGCCAAATTGGAAAACAAATAAAATTAAAAATGTTGATTTTTATTTTTTTTCTCCTCTGACCCAGTGTTTTTCATGCAAAAAAAAAAATTTTTAGTTCATAACTGCATGAAAGAATCTAAATTTATGCTCTTGGTTATTTAGTAAGTTTTTGCACATTGATTTTCAATTCAAACCTTGTCAAGAAAAAAAAATAGTTGTTACACTAGTAGAAAATCTCCTGGTGAAATAAAAAAAAATTAATTTGATATTGACGGTTGGTATTAAAAAAAAATCAGCAGCAGCAGCATTTTTTTTTTTTTTTTTTCGTCCTCCTACCCATTGGTTTTGTCAAAAAATTTCGTAAAACTAAAAATATAATAACTATGGCCTGAACTAAATTGGATTGTTTAAATCTTTTCATGTTGGGATCTTTATTGGCTGACTTATAAAGGAAGTGTTGTCTCATTATTGAAGGCCAGTCCATCATTGGCCTTTAATTTCTTGCATCCACTTTTTTTAACTCTAGTGGATAAGTCACTCATTTACCATACCACATCTTCTTATTTTTATAAGAGTCATCATTCAAAGGCAATTACTTTTATCATGTTTATTACTGTAATTCAGAAATCATCCAGAGGTTTTTAGTAATGCGAGTAATGTAAAAAATCATATTTTGATAACAGAAACATATATATATATATATATCATGTATATATAATTGATGCAGATTTTTTTTGTAATCACAATGAGTTGTCTTTGGTTGTCATTTCCCTAAAAAATCACAATAATAAATGCTAGCAATAATTTCTGAATTTACAGTTTATAGAAGTGGTCTTACCATTTAGGCCTTGTTGTATTCTGTTTATCTTGTTTTGTCGCTCATTTCTATTGAAACTGTTTATATTTTTCATTATTTTTCTATATATATTTCTTGTCCTATAAAACATGAAACGGGTAAAAACTATTATTAAACATCAGTATTTTCTTTATATACAATAATATTTAATTTGAATGGAATATTTGTGCTATTTCATTTCACAAACTTTTTGTCAGTCATGACTTTCAAAGACTTTCACCCTGGTCAATAGTTTAAAAAACAAACATTCCCATACTTTTTCTTCTTGTTTGTACTATTTTTTCATTGGACAACAAAAACATGATTCAACTATTCTTCTATGATTTGTTTTGCTTGACTACGTTAAACTCTGAAATATTGTTTACAGTATAATCTGTATGTGTCTCACTCGTCAAAATTTGAAATTAATATATATAAATAACCAATAAGAATGCTATGCATGGCTCAGCTTGATACAAACGTAAACTTTAAACCCTGAACAGTTGGGACAAGTATGGACACAACATTCAAGCTGGATACAACTCTGAATTTTAAATTTGGATTGTGATTCAATAGTTGATGCAGCATAGGTTTCTGACATTGAATGAATGTGGTCCAAGTACTTAAAAATTTTAAATTGACAATTAACCTCTAAAATGTTCCAATATTCAAAATCTTAATACATGGTTAGATGCAGCATATCAACATGATCAAAGAACCCAAATAATTCATTTTTTGATGAAATCAAATAAAATTCAATTTTGGACCCTTTAGATCTCAATGTGGACAAATTTGATAACGGGCCAGAATATCAAAAATCTAAATGAATGGTTAGATTCAGCATATCAAAGAACCCCATATATTCAATTTTTTGGAAATCAAACAAAGTAAAATATTGGACCCCAATTTGGACCAACTTGAATTTGGGCCCATACTAAAAATCTAAGTAAATATTCAGATTCGGCATATTAAAGAACACCAAGAATTTAAATATTATTAAAATCAAAATAAGTTTAATTTTGGACCCTTTGAACCTTAAGATAGACCAATTTAAACAGGACCAAAAAACTAGGAATCTAAATACACAGTTAGATTTGGAATATATATATATATCAAAGTACCCCAATAATTCAATTTTCTATAAAAATCAAACAAGTTTAATATTGGCCCCTTTTCGCCCCTAATTCATGTAATTCCTAAACTCTGGTCACAAACCCTGTGTTTGAGTTTCATAGATTTCTGTTAACTTATACTTTAAGTAATTATGCGAAAACCAAGTGTCTTTGGACTACATGATAAAATTGAGAATGGAAATGGGGAATGTGTCAAAGACCCCCCATTTTTTGGACTATCAATGCATTTGAATGGGGACATGTAATTAACCCTCCCTTTTTTTTGTCCTGGGTTAGGAACTCCCTTTTTAGAATGGCTGGATCCGCCCCTGAAGGGTCTATAATTAAGTTTGACAACTTCTGACATACTACTTTACCAAAAAAATTGACACATTTCATCCAATTTAATTTCATCCTTTACTTGCTATTTCATACATAACATTTTCAAGAGCTTATTTTCAGTGGACAACAACAAATGGAAGTTTTTAACGACCATGACTGGCTATAATATATATATAGCACTTGCACGGTCGTTCCAGTGGACCGACCGTGCAACTGGGCTGTATAGCCAGTCAAGGTCGTTAAAAACTTCCATTTGTTGTTCCAGTGGACATATTTCATACCAGATAACTTATTCTTTTTATATATATGACAATTGTTGTTCAATCTGATACACGTACCTATAATGCACAGTATTTTGAACAGCTTCAAATATATGGGGTCCGTAGTAATTCCGCAAAGGACCTCCTTAGTGCACTTAGAACAAAAATGTGCACTAAGGACCTGATGGAATAATACAACTGTTACAAAGGACATGGCATATAAAAATAGACTTTGTAAAAATTCATAATTTAATATGGTATGATTGCCTTTTACAGCTAACTATGCGGTATGGGCTTTACCTCGGGCTTTGCTCATTGTTGAAGGCTGTATAGTGACGTCACCTAGTATGGTTGTTAATGTCTGTGTCATTTTGGTCTCTTGTGGACAGTTGTCTCATTGGCAATCATACCACATCTTTTTTATATTGGCTCATTGTTGAAGGCCGTAAAGACCTAAAGTTGTTAATGTCTGTGTCATTTTGGTCTCTTGTGGACAGTTGTCTCATTGGCAATCATACCACATCTATTTTATATTGGCTCATTGTTGAAGGCCGTAAAGACCTAAAGTTGTAAATGTCTGTGTCATTTTGGTCTCTTGTGGACAGTTGTCTCATTGGCAATCATACCACATCTTCTTTTTTATATTATTATGAACAATTTCTTTAAATTAAAAATGGATGTATATATATACATGTAATAAAAAGAAGATATTGTAACACTGCCTCTCGGGTGCTAGAGTCGGACACCAGAGAACACAATGAACATAAAGTAAAGGGATCTTTTTATTGGGTGTATGTATATTAGGATAAAATATTAGGGTCGACGTCTAGTTGGTTTACCGTCGACCAAAACACTCTACCGATATTGATTTTATATTTGTTTTGTTATTACTGTATATTTACTAAATATTCGTGAAATAAAATACATGAAATAGAACAGTTTAGATGCTTTATTATTATTTATAAAAATGCTGGACTGGTAGTGGTACAGCTCTGTTCCTGGCCTAGTCCGGTTCCTAGTATGGTTGGTCTTATCTATAACTAACCTAAACAGAGACTTTACTCTGTCACTATCTAAATATTATTAAACTACCAATGTGTAGCGCTAAACTCGATCACATTAAAGTAAATCAACCAGATTCACTAACCCCCAGTTTATAATAAGTCTCAATTCCTTAAGACATAATAAATACAATCAGCAATCAACAATTCTTTATAGGTAATCACAAAATCGTTCCTACCATAAAGCTTCCGTAATAAATATTAAATACTTGACTTTCTTAAAGTTTGTCACCTAGGAATTTCACCTAACAAAACAAGTTGCACAAAACTATATATTTATTTGCACCAAGCAATATTTACACCAAGGATTTTCACCTAAAACATTATTTGCTCCAAGCAATATATTTACACCCAGGAATTACACCTAAACCATCAATTGCACCAATAAATATTTGCACCAAGGATTTGCTCCCATTTGGCACCTAAAGTTTGCACCAATAAATATTTGCACCAAGGATTTGCTCCCGATTTGGCACCTAAAGTTTGCACCAATAAATATTTGCACCAAGGATTTGCTCCCGATTTGGCACCTAAAGTTTGCACCAATAAATATTTGCACCAAGGATTTGCTCCCGATTTGGCACCTAAAGTTTGCACCAATAAATATTTGCACCAAGGATTTGCTCCCGATTTGGCACCTAAAGTTTGCACCAATAAATATTTGCACCAAGGATTTGCTCCCGATTTGGGCACCTAAAGTTTGCACCAATAAATATTTGCACCAAGGATTTGCTCCCGATTTGGCACCTAAAGTTTGCACCAATAAATATTTGCACCAAGGATTATAAGTCTATAATGGGTGCAATTTAGTATTTACTAACTTTTCCTAAATCTACTGTGTTTTCGGACATTCTTTTTATACTTTTGAAGTTACCGCTCTACTTAACAATCTATCTAGTCACTGCCTCCCTTTGTTATTAATTTTAGTTTTATACCAATATCAGCCAATCACTAACGTTCTTACTAACGAACGACCAATCAGCAGCCATGTTTCTGATTAGGGATATTCCCTTCAGAACAACTGAGAATGTAAACACACGATGTTTTCACAGAATAAAGATGTTTTCCAGCGGAATAATAACTAGAACCAACATGTTTTATACTCTTGGTGATATCTACACCTATTGGATAACATAATACTTGAACCACAAAGGTTATTATTCTAAATTAACAACCAAAATATCGATATCAACACTACGGTGACCAATTGGCAAGTTGTCACCGCAAGTAAATCCTTATCCTTACAAAATAAAGGACTTAATATTATTATACTTATCAATGCTATAATTGTCCAACAAACTGTTTATCCCCCCAGAATTATATAAAAGACCGATTTCAAGCTCTTGTGGGAAGTACAGATAAACTTCCGTTCTGCCCCGGCTACCAAAACAACGTTGTACGAACTAGACACAATATTTTTACCACCCAAAACAATCAATTATTGTACAATCCTCAAGTCATATGAACTAAAATACATGTTATTAAATCTCACTAGCAATTATTCCACCTTATTAGGTTTAAGAACAATACACACAAAATATGTGGGTAAAAAGGGGGAGGCCAGCATTACATTGCCCCCATCTTTCAGGATTTGGTCCCCAAATAGGACTGACTGATGAGATTCACATTGATACTGATCATTCTATTATTTAGGAATAATTTAACAACTGTTATTCCATCCTTATCATTTTGTTTTTCTTTTAGACCAAAACCTGTGTTAACAGTACTCCATTACTTTGATTTTTTTAATTAGCAAAGAACAAATATTTTTCTATACTAACATTTTACTTTAAACAATCCAAATTAGTTAAATTTAACAATTTCCATACTAAGGAACTCTCTCCTTCTATATAATCACTATTGTAGTCACCAACACATTTAGCTTCTGCAATCTGTACTCATAACATTCTTAACAGGTAGTAAACCGACAAGCACAGAGGTCATTTAACCTTTCCTCTACAATAGCTTTTAGTCCAAACAGTTTATAAAACTTAGCTTCTTGTGCAAGCTCATTGAGATAGTGGTGTTCTCGTGGGAGGTATCTTTTCTCTACGGTACAATTGTTCCTTAGATAGTTGAGGATGATCTTGAAATGGGCTGGATCCCTGTCAAAACTATAGACATTTTGCAAGGGCGAAAAGCACTATTGGGATTAAGCATAAGAGCGAATACTGATGATGGATCAGCTCTCATAGTTGGCTTGCTGGTTTCAAATTTAGTGCCTCCTACATTTAAAATGAGCATGTTCTCTTGGCATTCTTGTAATTCTTGGAGGTAGGCGTCGATTGCCTCAGTGTTTGGTGTCAAAACGACGCTCCTCACTGAACTATCTTCTGTCGTTTCAACTGCTGGTTCCCTTTCTGTTTTTGATTTTACTAGTGACGATGAGGATGAGGATGAGGAACTAGATGAGGATGATGATGAACTAGAACTAGAGTTCTTCACTGATGCCTTCCCTTCTGATTTTTCTAATGTCTTCACCTCCTTCTCTGTGACGGTCAACTCAATCTCTAGAGTGTTTGCATCTCCAGTCTCCACACTAACACTAAGGTCTTCTCCGATCTCACTGGAGAGATCCTTAAGGACAGATTTTATCTTTTCCAACTTTTCCTCCCTGGTCTCAATTTTCTTTACTTTCTTTGTTTTAGGTTGCATGTTCTCTTTGTCTTCACCTTTCCTCTTTTTGTCTAACACATCTCGGGCATCCTCTTTCTTTGACACGTTTGTCCTCACTGAACATTTTTCTGATGGAGCATAGCTCCCCTCTGAAGGGGCAAAGCTTCTTTCAGAAGCAGCGTAGTTCCTTCTTTTTGGAATCTGCAGCTCTTTTCCCTCCTCATTAACTAATTTCATTTTAGTGGCTAACTCTTCTCTCTTAAACTTTTCCAACGCTACTTCTGCTTCTCTCCCCCGTTGACCTGTTCTGTTGTCGAAACATATCATTTCTCTCTCCGACACCTGGCAACCATGAGTGATAGTCCTCCTGGGAAACAGCTTTTTACACTCCGGGCACTTCCACCCGAAGTCACTGTGCCTTTCCAGTATATGGCGCTCTACACTCCATCTTTTATCAAATGTCAGGTCATCACAGATGATGCACATCCATTGATTCTACAAGAGAAATATATAATTCGTTATTCTCTTAATATTTTTAGTGTTTGTTATGTTATATTACCTATCAATATAACGTACAATAATTTTAAAACAAATTGGATAACACTGGCTAATAATCAACTCTGATTATCAGTCATACTTGACAAGAAAACTAAAATGTCTTGTCACATCATAACTAATACATTTTTATATATTTACTTTATTACAAACTATAACTATTTTTAACTACACAATATGTACATATATATATACAAATATCAACTAAGCAGTCATCTTTAATCAGAAGACTGTTGAAACCATGTGGGACTGTTCTCTCCAACATATCGTTTGAGCTTGTCATGGTGAACAACCTTAGGTTTACTTTTTGGGGTCATCTTTATTCGGTATAGTACGTCGTTTAGACGACTGATGACCACATAGGGCCCATGCCAGGGTCGCTGAAATTTAGGATTTCTTCCGACTTTCCTCTGGTATTGGTAGTACCAGACGTGATCACCAACGTTATACTTAGTATGGTGAATCTTATGGTCATATGTTTTTTTCATTGAATTCGAAGATAGATTCATCTTTCTACGGGCCAATTCATGAACCCTGCCTATAGCTTGTTCTAGCTTGTCCAGATAGTCATCTGGTTGAGGGTTAGAGCCATCTGACTCTTTGAAAGGTCTACCCATGACAAGATCTACAGGGAGATTAATTTCCCTTCCGAACATCATTTGACAAGGAGTAACTCCTGTCGTCTCATGCTCGGACGAACGATAGGCCATCATAACGAGTGGAATATACTGGTCCCAGTCTCTCTGATGTTCGGAGACAAAAGACGCCAACATATTAACCACTGTTCTCATATAGCACTCTGCCATACCATCGGACTGAGGTCTCATGACTGTTGTTCGAGTCTTATCGATGTCAAGCACTTTACATAATTCTTGAAACACTCGAGCTTCAAAATTTGCTCCCTGGTCAGTATGTAATTGCATAGGGACACCAAAGATGGTGACAAAGTTTTCAATGAAAGCTCTGGCAACTGTTTGTGCCTCTTGATTCACGATCGGAATCGCATGGACAAACTTAGTGAAATAATCACCGATCACCAGTACATGTTTGTTTCCATATTCGGAAGTTGGAAGTGGACCCATTATGTCCATGGCCACTCTTTCGAGGGGGGCACCGACATTGTACTGGCGCATCGGAGCTTTCGCCTTACAAACCGGCGATTTCCTACTGGCACATACATCACATTTGTGACACCAGCGTTCAACAAATTTTCTTACCCCAAACCAGAAATACCTCTGTCTTACTTTGCTCAGGGTTTTCTTTACCCCTAGATGTCCACCACCCATTGCACTGTCATGCAAATGTTTGAGAACAAGATCTTTAAAAATCTCTGGTAATACTATTAGCCAAGAAATAGTGCTGCCATCGTCACTCTCCAATTTTCTATATAACACCCCATCTTTTATATCAAAAGATTCAAGTCGAGTCCAATAGAACTTTACCACTGGACCATATTTGGAGATTTCGGACCACTCTGGCTTAGTGGAATTAACCAACCACTGCCGAACTATTCCTAATATGATATCTTGCTCTTGCTCTTTTTGAAGGTCAAGACTTTTGTCAAAATCGTCAGACTCCTTGGAAGAAATAAGCCCATTGGGGAGAATTTCTGGTGTTGATTTTTTCATACTTCTTGTTTGAACCGCTCTCACATCAAAGTCCATTTGACCTTTAGTACTCGAGTCAGACCAACAAACATCGGTTAATGTTTCTCCGGTTGGCATAAGCATCTGGTACGTCATTGGACCTTGACATGAGGGGTTTATTTGATTACTGTCCAGTTTTTCACCCATGCATTCCTTATTTGAAATTGCTTCCATAGGTGTATCTGGGTTTGGACAAACTAAGGTTTTACCATACACGCATTTCTCATTTGTAAATGCCTCGTTGTGTATAGTATTAACGTCTTCCAAACCCGGGTTTACCTGTACCTTGACTTGATCATTCTTCAATTGCTCGGTAGCAACTCCTGCTTCTGCGTCATGAGCTAAAACTCCGACAACAGATGCACTCGCTTGAGTTTCTTTATTTGAGCAATGCGAACAATTTTCCGGGCAAGGTCGTCGACTCAGAGCATCGGCATTACAATGAATGCGCCCTGGACGATGTATTATTGTGAACTGATAACCACCAAGAACTTCTAACCAACGGGCAAGTTGACCCTCTGGGTTTTTAAAATTCATAAGCCACCTGAGGGACCCATGGTCACTTCTTACAATAAACTTGCGCCCATAAAGATAATGGTGGAAATTCTTTACGGCTAGGACAATAGCAAGAAGTTCTTTCCGGGTTACACAATAATTTTTCTCACATTTTGAAAATGTTTTGCTATAATATGCAATCGGGTTTTCAATACCATCTTGCATTTGAGACAACACAGCTCCCATCCCATAGAAACTTGCGTCACAGTCAAGGGTGAATTCTCCCTTATCTAATGGATAACCAAGTACTGGGGCAGTTATCAATAATTCTTTCAACTTAGTGAAGGCCTCTTGGCAATCAACGGACCAATTAAATTTGCTACCTTTCTCAGTTAATTTATGAAGAGGTTTTGCAACTATGGCAAAATCTTTGACAAAACGTCTATAATAGGAACAAAATCCGATAAAACTTCTGGTGTCTTTAACGTTTTTCGGGACAGGCCAATCACGCACAGCGCTGATTTTTGCCTCGTCCGTAAGTATACCATCTTGAGTTACCCTATGACCTAAAAACGTAACTTCGCTGCGTGTAAGTACACATTTGCCTGGATGTAATTTTAAATTTGATTGTCTCAAGCGATCACAAACTTCTCTCAGATTTCTAAGATGTTCCTCAAAATCTTTAGAATAGACAATTATGTCGTCAAGATAGACTAAACAAATTTTCCATGTCAGGCCTGAAAATATTCTTTCTACTAATCGTTCAAAGGTGGCAGGTGCTCCACTTAATCCAAAGCATAACACCTTGAACTGCCACAGACCACTCCCTGGAATAGCAAAAGCAGTCTTTTCGCGATCGCTTTCCTCCAGGTCACATTGCCAATAACCTGACCTCATATCAAGAGTCGAAAACCATTTATTTCCACTCAAAGCATCAAGAGTATCATCTATTCTCGGTAAGGGCTGACAATCATTTAGGGTAATAGAGTTAAGTTTCCTAAAATCACAAAAAAATCGTATACTCTCATCAGTTTTCTTTACCATTACTACTGGGGAACACCAAGCACTGCTTGATGGTTCAATTATACCCCGGGAAGCCATAGTTTCTATCTCTTTTTCGGCCGCTTCCCGCTTTGCTAAGGGTAACCTATAAGGCCTTTGCTTTATAGGGGGTGCGTTCCCAGTATTTATCTTATGCTTAATCAGTTCTGTATGCCCTATATCAGAGGATGATGTAGAAAATACATCAGCATAAGAACATAAAAAATCCTTCAACTGATTTTTATTCTCCTTGCAGAGTCCATCTGATCCCTTTTCAAACACTTCAATCAAATGCTCTGGCATTTCTTTTTCAGTTGCAACTTTAATGCAGTTCACTGACTCTTTAGGTTTATCAACAGAAACTACTTATTGCACATCAACTGGTTCAAACAAACCAGCAACAGTGTTCTTGTGAACTTTTATAGGGTCTTCACTAAAATTTATAACTCTTAACGGGATTGTGTTCGAGTTTTGTTGGATTACAGACCTAGCTAACAAAAGCCCTGTTTTCTCAATAAACTCTTTATTTGTCTCCACAATTCCAATTGAATTGTATTTTATCCGCCCGAAGGCATGTCCTTTTATTATCATTTCGCTGTGAGGTGGAACCTCAACTGTCTCGGCTATAGAAACTTTACAACATGAAACTTCGCCTTGATTTGTAAAATAAGGAATGAAATCATTTCCTATTCGTAAACTGCCTTTAGTAAATAGTATATCAATGTGAAATCTACTCATGAAATCTGTGCCTATAATAGCAGCGTCTTTAATTTCTGCTAATAGAAACTCATGTTTACACACATGGTTTCCTAATTTTATTTCTAAATCTACTTTCCCACTGAATTCAGAAGCAGCACCTGTCGCTGTAAGAAGATTCATGCGAACAGGTATAACTTGGGGTCTTAATTCTAAAGGAATACTATCAAAAATATCTTTTCTTAAAATAGATACACTTGCTCCAGAATCTATGAGAAAAGGTATAGATAATGAATTAATTGTACCCAAAACAAAACAACCATTTTGTTGCCCCCAAGTTACATTTGAAATTATGGTATTAGGCCTTCTTACTGCTGTCGGGGGTTGGCCTGCGCTCCCGACACTTGCTCGTTTTCCGATCTCTGATTACCCCTTCTATTGTGATCAAAATTTCCATTCTGATTTCCAGACCTTTGAAAATTTCTATTGTTTTGATTTCTACCGAAACCATTATTATTTTGATTTCTTTGAAAATTTCCACCCCTATTCTGCTGACTATTGTTATTTCTGTTAATAGAGTTAACTTCATTTTGCAAAGTTTTCATGCCATCTTTTAACTCTCTGAGATCCGATTTTAAAGTGTCATCACTAGATTCGACCACAGCCGTTCTTATGGATCTCCCTTTTTGTTTATCTGCCAGTCTTAGAGCTTCTAGACGGACAGAAATATTTTCTGCCTCACCTATTGTTTTTGGCCCTACTTCTCTCAGTCGGAGGCGTATATCAGCCTCAGGAATGGCATCTATAAAATAGTCAAGGGCCAACGTGTCCCTGACCAAAGATGAAGTACCCGGATAAGCCTTACGGGTAAGTTTCTTAATAGCTTGGGCAAGCTCTGGTAATGATTCCTGTCTGAATCTTACTCTTGTTTGTAACTCTGCCCTAAATACCTCTGATCTATTAATTGAGCCAAATCTACTTTTCAGTGCGGTGACTAAACAATCAAAATCATGTCTTTCCCCATTTGTAATTTCATTAAGTATTGCCCTGGCGTTCCCTGATAAACTGCTTGCCAAAAGCAGTGCTTTTGTTTTTGAGTCCCAAACATTAAGTTCGGCCAACAAATCAAATTGAGTCAAATACTCTTCCAAATCATCAGAGCCGTCATAGATTTGTGGCTTAATCTTACAAGAAATTTCAGATTTTGACCGTCGGACCTCAGAAAAATGACTATTATTCTGATCATCCTTATCATGTCTAACATCGGGTCCCATATTATTATCTATGGAACTTTCATTGCCCCGTCCTAAAATTGGGGTAGACCTAGTGTCAACAGTGTGCTTTTCAAACTTTTCAAACATCTTACTCATATCACTTGAAAAGTCGGAAAAACATCTGTCCATCCAAAGCCTAATTTCTGCCCTAGCTTCGGCCATCATTCTCTCTGTCCTTCTAAAAATTTCAGTACCTTGAGCGTCTATTTCATTTTCATGAATAGTTGCTTCAGCATCACCATGTGTCTCATTCAAGTGTGGGCCAAACGTAACTACGTTTGAATCGTCCATTATTTTCTATCTATGATCTTATATATTCAACTTAATCTGACTCTATAAATTTATCCCACCGCTGCCACCAATTGTAACACTGCCTCTCGGGTGCTAGAGTCGGACACCAGAGAACACAATGAACATAAAGTAAAGGGATCTTTTTATTGGGTGTATGTATATTAGGATAAAATATTAGGGTCGACGTCTAGTTGGTTTACCGTCGACCAAAACACTCTACCGATATTGATTTTATATTTGTTTTGTTATTACTGTATATTTACTAAATATTCGTGAAATAAAATACATGAAATAGAACAGTTTAGATGCTTTATTATTATTTATAAAAATGCTGGACTGGTAGTGGTACAGCTCTGTTCCTGGCCTAGTCCGGTTCCTAGTATGGTTGGTCTTATCTATAACTAACCTAAACAGAGACTTTACTCTGTCACTATCTAAATATTATTAAACTACCAATGTGTAGCGCTAAACTCGATCACATTAAAGTAAATCAACCAGATTCACTAACCCCCAGTTTATAATAAGTCTCAATTCCTTAAGACATAATAAATACAATCAACAATCAACAATTCTTTATAGGTAATCACAAAATCGTTCCTACCATAAAGCTTCCGTAATAAATATTAAATACTTGACTTTCTTAAAGTTTGTCACCTAGGAATTTCACCTAACAAAACAAGTTGCACAAAACTATATATTTATTTGCACCAAGCAATATTTACACCAAGGATTTTCACCTAAAACATTATTTGCTCCAAGCAATATATTTACACCCAGGAATTACACCTAAACCATCAATTGCACCAATAAATATTTGCACCAAGGATTTGCTCCCATTTGGCACCTAAAGTTTGCACCAATAAATATTTGCACCAAGGATTTGCTCCCGATTTGGCACCTAAAGTTTGCACCAATAAATATTTGCACCAAGGATTTGCTCCCGATTTGGCACCTAAAGTTTGCACCAATAAATATTTGCACCAAGGATTTGCTCCCGATTTGGCACCTAAAGTTTGCACCAATAAATATTTGCACCAAGGATTTGCTCCCGATTTGGCACCTAAAGTTTGCACCAATAAATATTTGCACCAAGGATTTGCTCCCGATTTGGGCACCTAAAGTTTGCACCAATAAATATTTTCACCAAGGATTTGCTCCCGATTTGGCACCTAAAGTTTGCACCAATAAATATTTGCACCAAGGATTATAAGTCTATAATGGCTGCAATTTAGTATTTACTAACTTTTCCTAAATCTACTGTGTTTTCGGACATTCTTTTTATACTTTTGAAGTTACCGCTCTACTTAACAATCTATCTAGTCACTGCCTCCCTTTGTTATTGATTTTAGTTTTATACCAATATCAGCCAATCACTAACGTTCTTACTAACGAACGACCAATCAGCAGCCATGTTTCTGATTAGGGAAATTCCCTTCAGAACAACTGAGAATGTAAACACACGATGTTTTCACAGAATAAAGATGTTTTCCAGCGGAATAATAACTAGAACCAACATGTTTTATACTCTTGGTGATATCTACACCTATTGGATAACATAATACTTGAACCACAAAGGTTATTATTCTAAATTAACAACCAAAATATCGATATCAACACTACGGTGACCAATTGGCAAGTTGTCACCGCAAGTAAATCCTTATCCTTACAAAATAAAGGACTTAATATTATTATACTTATCAATGCTATAATTGTCCAACAAACTGTTTATCCCCCCAGAATTATATAAAAGACCGATTTCAAGCTCTTGTGGGAAGTACAGATAAACTTCCGTTCTGCCCCGGCTACCAAAACAACGTTGTACGAACTAGACACAATATTTTTACCACCCAAAACAATCAATTATTGTACAATCCTCAAGTCAAATGAACTAAAATGCATGTTATTAAATCTCACTAGCAATTATTCCACCTTATTAGGTTTAAGAACAATACACACAAAATATGTGGGTAAAAAGGGGGAGGCCAGCATTACAATATTTCAAGACCTTTTTTTCATTTATATTCAAACAATTGTCAACAAATTGTTTGTGACTTTTTGTCCTATCAACTTTGTTACTTTATGTCTGAACATGTCTGACTTTTTGTCCTGTGACTTTTTGTCGGAATGTCCTGTGGCTTTCTGTTCGTTTACCTTCCATCTTAATCAGTGAACTGAATAACTGTTGTTTTCAGAAGTCAAGGGAGTGTTAAAAAATCACATGTGCAAATTGAGAGTCAACACTTACACAGGGACTACACAATACTTTTTCATAATGTCAGCGAAAAAGAATCACTGGTGACAGGGGAGTGTAACCGATGAATCAGATAAGATTTTCCCGGTACATCTAAACACCGCTCAGGAGGACCTCCTGAGTGCACACATGCAGGGCATACAAAGTGCACTCATGACAGACCCTATATAGTCGTCGTATCTACACACATGATGGATGTTTATATTCGTTATAGATCGTTATACACTTCTCATTTTAGAGTTAAATTTGCAAGTAACTGCTGGGGAACCTCTTAAGATTTTAAAATAATAATGCTTAAAAGCACCCTTCAGTGGCGGATTCAGAGGGGGGCGTACGCTCCCCCCACCCTTTTTTGCTCGGACTTTTTTTTTTTTGTTAAATGATTAATCAGACTAGACTTCGTGAACTTTGCATTTCCCAAGAATTTTTAAATTCAAATTACAGTAATACCTATTGCTTAGGCTGAGTATGCCATGACAATCAGGAAACCTTCAAAACGACACAGGATTGAGCAAGAACGTATCGACTTCTATTTCACTATTCCACCAACAGAAAGTAATAGTCAATACTCTAAAGACTAATACACTCTCACGAAAAAAAAGTTCCACAATATTCATGATATTATTTACCTACGAAAACATGTTTAACCCCAAATGCCCCAGCTTATTTTATAAAAACACAAAGTTGAATAATGATCCCCTGTCACCCCGCCGTATTTGTGCGCCTGTCCCAAGTCAGAGAGGGATACGACCTTTCACGGGACTCCGGGATCGGGTGTTTTAAGCTCGGGATTTCGGGATCCGGGAATTCTTTTTTCGAATTTCGGGACCTCGGGAATTATGGTTTTTGAAGCCCGGGATTTCGGGATTTCGTGTTTTTCAGCTCGGGATTTCGGGATTAGGACCCCTCCTACCCTCCCTCAAGTCAGGAGCCTCTTGCCTTTGTTAGTCTTGTATTATTTTATTTTAAGTTTCTTGTGTACAATTTGAAAATTAGTATGGTGGTCATATCACTGAACTAGTATATATTTGTTTAGGGGCCAGCTGGAGGACGCCTCCCGGTGCGTGAATTTCTCGCTACACTGAAGACCTGTTCGTGACCTTCTGCTGTTGTTTTTTCTATGGTCGGGTTGTTGTCTCTTTGACACATTCCCCATTTCCATTCTCAATTTTAGTATAAGCTCTATAAAAATTTCAAGTCTCAGGTACGAACCATTTCAATTTTGATTTGAGGAGGCAGTCTGAGATATTTGAGAGAGAACAAATTGACTCTGATTCTTGCCATAAACAAAAATTCTGGCCGTATCTGGATCAAAAACAATAGTCTAGCCCACTTTTTTGCTATTAAAAACGAAAATTTCCAACAAAATCATTTAGCATGAAATGAACATGATAAATAAAAACGAGCGTATTTTTGGTGTGGCCTGGGTTTGCATGTCTGACTGGAATGTCTGTTTCACCGGACTTATATATATTGAATACTTTTTTCAAGACCAGACTGTAACCTGCCTGCTGGGTGTGACCTTATGTCTCCATTTCTCGACCGTCATTCATAACTTCATTGTCATTTCAGACACTTTCGTAGTCTTTGGTGGATTTGGAACTCCTCACTTCGGTTCTCTAAGTTATGTGGGTGAAACATATCAATCAAACATTTTGATAAAAATCCTTGTTTGTCTTTTTTAACACGTGTCGGTCGTATTGTAAATTTCATCGAATTTCCATGTCTATTTTTTACTGACGAGTCCTACGTCAAATATATCAGTAGTGCATAGCTT
Source organism: Mytilus trossulus (assembly GCF_036588685.1). NCBI lineage: Eukaryota > Metazoa > Mollusca > Bivalvia > Mytilida > Mytilidae > Mytilus > Mytilus trossulus. The sequence continues at coordinate 419,289 of NW_026963293.1, read as the reverse complement.
TGGATCAATACTATCATTTTGTGATAGACAATTAATAGGGAGAATACAGCATAAAAAATGTCCAACCCTTACACTTAACAGCAACTATTAAATATACATGCTCCAAGCCAGGAACCGTTTAAATACGGTGCATATTACACTTATATTATGTTTTTAAGCCCAAAAAAGGACCAAATTTTTTTTCGCATCGCTCCGCTCGGCGAAATTTAAAATCTTCGCCCACCCCTTTCCAAAATCCTGGATCCGCCCCTGCCCTTGCCTTGCATACTGAGGTGGCAAACTGGTGTGTGTCAGTATTTTGATGTAAAACTGCGTAGTTTCATATCGTTTGATTCAACGTTTGGTTGGTTATTTGTTAAGGATCGTTGTAAAATTATATCTAAATCTTTGTTAAAATACGATTTTAAATTGTTCAATTCTTTCTATTTCATAATTTTGTCAAAGTCTTCTTTTTAAAGTTTTAAATTTTAAAGAAAAAATGAATATTACATTTTGATTTGGAGAAAATCTTTTTGAACTGTTATGACATGGTGTTGCAAAGCTGATTACAGTTACAGGTAACTATAACATACAGTAATTTTCCATTACGACAGTGCGTGTATTCTCGGGTGTGTATAACGTATAGTTTTCTAGAGAACATCCTGTCTACGTGTAATACAGATTGATGACATTATACAACATTTCTTTTGTTAAATGTGATAAGTTATCTGTGTCCATTCCCTATTTCAACACCACTAATTTTTCGAAGAAAAAAAATCCAAAAATAATTTATATGAAATTAAGAAGAAAAGAAGCAAATATATATAAACTTCAGTAATTACGCATTGAGTAAACATAATTTCAAAATTGCATGAACAAATCCGTGAGAAAACGTATACATGTATGAATTAAGATGTGTTTAAAAAGACCCATTGGCTTTAGTTCACACTAGGACCTAAGATAACTAGAACTAAGCAATGGTTGATCCAGAAATGTTCATAAGTGGGGACTCATTGACTGCCTTAGAGGGGTCACGTCCAGTCATGCTTCCGTGATTCCCTATATAATCTACCATTTGTTTCCCAAGATTAAGGGGGTGCAGCTGGAAAAAAACGAAATCCGCCTCTGCTATTTGGGAAGTCATTTGGTCTGATAAACACATATATATAAATATACCTCTGTGGCGGATCCAGCAATTTGAAAAGGGGGGCAACCCAGGACAAAACGGGTAGGGGGTGGTTCCATCCATATGCCCCCATTCAAATGCAATGATCGTACAAAAAAGGGGTGGTTCCAACCCCCCGAAACCCTCCCCCTGGATCCGCCACTGATACATAGTATGCATATAATTAAGAACAGCTTTTGTTGCACACAGGACATTAAGTAACTTAGGACATGTATATAATAATGAAAGTTCAGGATTTACATTAGATTGATAACTTATTTTATAATTTTGTTATTTTGTTTTTTTGTTCAGATACATATAATACATGTATTGAGACATATATAATACATGGACATATAATACATGTGTCTCTGGAAAAATCAAACCATCTTTTAAGAAGTTATTTCAGTTTGAATCGACTGTCTTTTGCATTAGGATTCCAACACGTTAATGTCATTTACAAATGCCAAAACCTGCAAATATATTAGACAGAAAGAAACATTTATATTCGGTGATTTTTACACTAAAAGTTTTCGTAATTTGTTTTGAAAATATTAAAAAGTACATGTACATCGTTTTTTCAACTAAATTCTGTGTCTGCATCAATCAAAACTGACCATATTTGACAGCATCAACCAAAACTGACCATATTTGACCGCATCAACCATAACTGATCATATTTGCTCTTTTTCATATAACTATAAAAAAGAAGATGTGATATGATTGCCAATGAGACAACTATCCACAAAAGACCAAAATGACAAAAACATTAACATCTATACTATAGGTCACCGTACGGCCTTCAACAATGAGCAAAGCCCATACCGCATAGTCAGCTATAACAAGCCCCGATAAGACAATGTAAAACAATTCAAACAAGAAAACTAACGGCCTTATTGATGTAAAAAAAAACTCTTTTAGTCGCATAGTAAATCTGTAATATTTTTTATGTAAGGATGGAGTGTATAATCATGATAATACAAATGATCTATATTATACTTATAGGGTTATTGCATGAATATTGGGAAATATTGTTCCGAGTAGAATTTTATATTGCACGAGCGTATATTTTTATATCAGGATAGATTGTTTAATATAAAAGAAAGCAATATTGGATTGAATGTAAAGTGTTAACAAATATTTTCCTGGACTGCCATATTACGAAAACCTTGTGTTAACACATGGCAAGAGTAAATTATCTTTGTTCTTACTCTGTTATAATCTGGATAATGCACAGCAAAGGTGTGCTTTAACTACCTCAGATACAGCCCGTAACAGAGAAGTGATCGAATTGGTGTTTCTTTACCGTCAAAATTAGCTACGTTATCGACAAACTTAATTGAGTAGTGACCGAACTATTGGTACTTTAACGTTAAAAAGATTGACAATGCTGACACACTTTCATGTGTTGATAATCAAGTTTAATACCGATAATATTTAAAATAACTCTAATAATATGAAACAAAATATGTCCATGCACCATTTCGATTGAGCGAAAAGAAGTAATTTCTTCAAAGTCAGAACAAAAAAAAAAAGATTTATGGAAGGACGTCTTGATAGTATTATTTCCTTTACAATTTTACCAAAAAATAAAAGAAATATACTGGTAAACAATTAAAAAGGTGTTTGATAGGAATGAAGTCCTTTATTTTTTCGGACTGCAATGTGTAGCGTATGTGTGATGGATTTGAATTCAATCAATAACTTAGAAATGTATTCTCATATGTATACACAAAAGGGAGGACTGGTATTTGTACTTCTGTTAGAATATGTCTTCGTCCGTTTCACATGCCAAACTTTTTTCTAGATAGATATAGGAAGATGTGGTGTGAGTGCCAATGAGACAACTCTCCATCCAAATAACAATTTAAAAATTAAACCATTATAGGTTAAAGTACGGCCTTCAACACGGAGCCTTGGCTCACACCGAACAACAAGCTATAAAGGGCCCCAAAATTAATAGTGTAAAACCATTCAAACGGGAAAACCAACGGTCTAATCTATATAAACAAAACGAGAAACGAGAAACATGTATATATTACATAAACAAACGACAACTACTGTACATCAGATTCCTGACTTAGGACAGGTGCAAACATTTGCAGCGGGATTAAACGTTTTAATGGGCCCAAACCTTCTCCCTTTTTCTGAAACAATAGCATAACATCACAACATATAAAAACATACGATAAAATATCAATTAGCAGACTTAATTCAATCAAAAAACGTATGATTACACAAAGAACGAATAAATTTGATCTGCGATATCTGAATACAAATGCACAGTTAATTAAATATTAGAGACAAACAGTCATGACCAAAAGGCTATCAAACAAATTCAAACACACTGAGAAATATTTAACCAATCAATGTTCACTTTAGAAAAAAACCGTTTTTTTATAATCTTGAAGTTTATACAAATGTTGTAAGAATAAGTAAAAAATTGAAGATATTACAAATAATCAAAGCTGGTATACAGCCAAGATCCATATAAATAAAAAATGACAAAAAAGCATTATAAACAGTATCAACAGGTCGAATTAACAAGAAACAGTAGTACAGTTTAAATGGGAAAATTTTGTTGAGAATTTTTTTTAATATGACAAAATAACGAGCAAAACTATTTCTTGCAATGGCACACACAGAGAATATTCTTTTTAGTAAAAATCAGTAAAAAAATTCTCAAAATCTACCATGGCCAGGACCTGACAGTTTTTTGCAGTGTACAAATGAAAATCGACCGGAAAACTGCGCTTGCTGTCATTTTGAGGGATCATCATGCAACATTTCACCTATTACCCATCATGAAACAACATAGGTTCTCAATTACTAAAAAAAGTTCTAAAAGATAATTTCAAATCAGAGTAAACATATTAACTTCCTTATATACAGTCGAATTTGTCTATAGGTTGCACAAAGCTGGTTCTTAAAACGTTTGTATCAGGGAAAACATTTTTCTTTGATTTTTAAAACTGTAAATGTAGGGGAAACGGATTTCCTAACCATTCACATATAATATTCCGTATTTCTGATTTTTTATTCGATAACGTAAATTATACGACTTTTTTTATGAGTTCGTTAACTTGTGCCATTTATTTTTGCTGGTCTTTAGGAAGACAATTTACAATTGTGCAGTGAACTTATATACATAACCTTATAATTCTGTTTGGAAACAAAAATAAATTCCCAATATATTAATATATACATGTATTATATGTCGTGTACATGATTGGATTTTGTAGATATAACTACCGCACAGAAAAAGTATCATGGATTTCGAGGCTTTCATATTCAAGGTTTTGAATTCTACCCTTGTTGAAAACTTGTGGAGACCTCTACAGTTCCTTTAAACATCAATTTTTTTTGGGTAAATTGAGTGCCGTCTCCCGGAACATGCTAACACTTAAGTCATATCTTTTCATTTTCATATTTTTTTCCCCTGTTTGTCTCTGTTGTCTTGATTGTTGGAACGATTAGTGGTATCTAACAATATTTACGAAAACTTTCTGAGAATTATGAATATTTCTTCTCTGTCAGATATGGATCATTACCAATGATAAAATGAAATGCCGTACATCACATCTTAAAAAGGTTTAAATTTCAAATATTCGTCAACAACTTAAGATATAGGGCAATTTTGTCTTCAACATTTCAAATGTTATAGGGTACATTTGTATTTTTTACTTCGATTTGAAGAACATTTATTTCAGTTTTTTCTGTGACAAGCATGTCGGTATTGCAACAATGTATGATTGACATAATCCCGGGGACATAAGAAACAGATAGGTATGAAAAAGAAAGATATGGGGTATTCTGTATCAGACGAAAGAAAAACTATTACAGTGTTGAATCCCATAAATATTCACAGTACAAGCAGTATATTCAACATTGAGCAAATCGATTTATGATTTCCTCGTAACAAATGATAGAAATTTCGTAGATCCCGTATTTGATCCTTTACCGTTAAAATGAAAATGCCAATGACAGAGGTTGATTATAAAAATGATTTACTGTGTTAAAAAAAATTCGACTTAACCAATGAAAACTTACACGTTGGACATGAAATATTTTGTCGATGAAGAAAATTAAATTATGTCACTTCTGAAATAAGTTTGTCGATAACGTAACTTATTCTGACGGTAAAGAAACGCGAATTCGATCACTTCTCTGTTACGGGCTGTATACTGCACAGTTCAAATCTATTTTTACCTTTAGGGGTGGTTCCTGGATTTTGAAAGGGGCGTTATTCTATCAAATTAAAAAAGACATCACCGAGTGTAGCGAGTGCACTGAGACTACAGACAATATTGACGATTTTAAGCTAAAACACGATACTTTGTCTATTCCAAGGTTTTTTTTTATCTAAGCTGGGACATAAACAATTTTTATTATATTTTGTGTACAACGTAAATCTAAATCAGTGTTTTAAAGTTAGAAAGATAGTTTAGACAATTTTTGGTAATTTCTGCCAAAAAAGAAATGTATCTAAGAATATTCGAATAAAAGAAATCTGATTTGAATTAGTTTCAGACTCAATGGAATTTATAACGACTTTTTGAATAGCTATTCCTAAAAAGGGACTATTAAAATATTGTTGGATCGAATTTAATGAGGATCATATTAAAGTTAGTTTCAAAACGGGGAATAGCTGGAGATCAATCAGACTTCATTTAGATGGACGTGTCTAAAAAGGAATACAGTAGAAAAAAAGGAAATTGGAGGGCGGAAAGGGGGGGGGGGGGTGCGGGGAGTTAAAGGTTTTAAAAGAGAAATGTATTTTCTGTTTATCTTACATTTTAAATTTAGGTAATATATTAACATCTTCCTCGGTTTCTTTTTTTTCTCTAATATGCATTGAGGGAAAGAAATTCAAAAGCAATTAATCTAATTTAAACTCAATAACCCTTGCAGTTATTTTTTTTCATACACCAATTTGAAAGTACACAATTTGTTAAAGTCTTAATCGTTACCACTTAGATAAAAATTGGGAACAAATTTAACGGAAACGATAAAAATAAATATACCATCAAATCGTAATTTTAGAATGAGTCTTAGGCAGCAACCATTTGATTTTCCGGGGGGGCTATGGTTTTTTTTGGAAAAAAAAGTTTGTTTCCAGTTTTTGGAGAAAAAAATAATTTGTTTTTGATTCTGAGACAAAAAAAAATTGTTTGTTTCACCCTCAGCTGCCATTATATGTAATGCTAAAATTGAAAGAAAAAAAATAGTTTTCGACTTGTCGCGAAAATAATAGATTGTTTTTCCCCGCAGGCGAAAACAAAAATTTGTCCAGAAAAAAAACCTCATAGCCCCCCCCCCCCCCCCCCCCCCAGAAAATCAAATGGTTGCTGCCTAAACATAAAAAAAAATATTAATTTAAACTGACTTACCAAAGTAGTATTTCCCCTACAAGAAACTTTCCTAGGATCCGTAGATTGCGGAATAACGTCCATATTTCTAAAACGTTTACGTAAATTGATTGCGTCATGTGTTAAAACAGTTATTGGCCAATCAAATCGGTATGTGAATTTAATCTGCACAGCACGTTTAAATAGCATATACCGACTTGCTTGGTCAATAACTATAACATAACATGAGAAAGGATGTAGGCAAGCGTAAAATAAAAAAGTATCAAATCTGTAGTGTTTTAACACTGGACACTTTTAATTTGCAAAACACTCATTTGCAAATCCGCCGCCGCCTCAAACAAGAGCTACAATATAATGTATACAACCAAAATGTGCGGTATTACATGGGATTCAATAATTTCATTGGTTTTATACTGTTACTTTCATATTTATTTTGCAATTTGAATTATAAAAACATGGGATTTTCAATATCCCATGGGACAGGGCAAAATCCCATGGGATTTACCGTTATCCCATGGGATTTTGGTTAAATCCCATGGGATTTTTTTTGGTCCCATGGGATTATTGTAGTCCCATGGGATATTTGTTGTCCCATGGGACAAAAAAAATCCCATGGGATTTTTAATATCCCATGGGACAAAATAAAATCCTATGGGATTAAAATCATAAATATATATATATAAATATAAAGTTATGTGTATGTTACAATGAATGCTGTTTGGTAGTAAAATGTTTTAAATGTATACAAGTTTTTTTTATATTTTTTATATATATACAAATGTATACATATATATAAATTTTTTTTTAATTTTGTCACAAACATGTTTTTTATTTGTTTATATGACAATAAAGATTATTCTTATTTTGGAATGTATAATAATAATATTTTACAGTCAAAGAATAAAGTTCTTTCACTGAAACAAAATGATGAAATTTCTAAATAAATGAAAAAATATTGTTTTGAAATCTATGTCTTGTTTATTCTATTATGAAAAATAGAACTGAAAAAATATTTCATATTCTGACTGAATAGTTCACTCTTTTCATGAGGTAAGATTTTGTTTGTTATAGGTTCATTGCAATACTTGTATAGGCAAACAATTTGAATTATATATACCTTTGTGGTGTACATAATAGTATGCTTATATTTGCAAATTTATAATATAAACACTTTTTGTTAAAGTTTTTGCTTTCTTTATTCACAACTTGCTATGTACAATTATTCAGTCCACTATATAAGAGTGAAGTCAATAAATAATTTCATTCACTAGAATATTCCTGCAATTCTTAGACAAAATATGTTTTCAATCTGTTCTTCAAAGATCTTCCTCTGTACATCTTTATTGAATGGAGAGATTCAAATGAGAAGACAAAGCAAGTTTATTTGGACAACAACATTCTAATATCTTGTTCATTCGTTCCATCTTTCAATTAATAATTACATTGTTGTATTTATATGATCAAGTTCTTGTGCATCAATGAACGTGATGATATGACTCCTTTTTGTTTATAGTCATCATGTTGGAATTTCCTCTTTCAAATAAATGTAGGAAAAAACATGTTCCATTTCAAATTAATTAAAAAGTCGCACCATGGAGAAAAATATCAGCTTAAAGTTTTCCGTTCAGTATTGATCTGTGAATGATGACCATGAAAATCGAGATGTCTGACCTACAAATACACAAACTCAAAAATTATCAGTGAAGAAATCAATAAAATGGCTATTTTATCATGTTTATGATTAATATGATAAACTTTCATTTAAATATTCAAGTACTAAATTACAGAAATCGCTTAAATTTTATAATAGTTAAGTTAAAGTACAGCTTATTTAAAATTATAATGAAAAATATAGGCCACCGATGAGTTAAATAAGATATTACATTTCTAATGCCAAAAAATGACATTTTTGCACCAAAGGGAGATAATTTGGAGCTTTTTCAATGATATATGTCATCTGGGGCCAAACCCAATTGATTGTTTTGAATGATTTGGTGTACCATATGATAAAGTTATAAAAAATTTGTAAGGGTTCCGCGGAACCCAGTGTCTCGCCTACTTTTGCTGTAACTCCCAGGCTCAACAAAAATGAGGAAAACAATCAATAAAAATATTCCTCTTGATACTATCTTTTGATTGTAAGAAGCTTCTGTCCAAGTTTGGTAAAAAATTCAGGATAGTTTATGAATCGAATAAATGTTTTGAAAACTTTAACTGCAGACTGTATGTAATGTAAACTGGAAGAAAAACTAAGTCCATTTATAAGTAAAATACAGATACACAGGTACCAAATATTAACAAAATTTCCTTTGATCATAAACAAGCTTCTGTCCAAGTATAGTACAAATTTAAAATAGTATAAGAAAGTCATTAAATTTTTTCAAAATTTAACCACAGAGTGAATGTGTTGTTTCCTGGCAGAAAACCTACAGACCTATGTCTATTTAAAAGTATAATACGGAAAAAAATTATTTATTTTTTTACAAAATTTACTTCTGGATACTATCAAATGATCATAAACAAGCTCCTGTCCAAGTTTGGTACAAACCCAGGATAGTTAAAGAAAATTATTAAAATTTAAAAAACTTTAACCACAGAGTGAATGTAATGTTTCCCCACAGAAAAACTAAGTCCATTTATAAGTAAAAAACAGAAAAAATGAAATTTTATTTTTGCAAATTTTACTTCTGGATACTATCTGATGATCATAAACAAGCTTCTGTCAAAGTTTGGTAGAAATCCAGTATAGTTCAAGAAAGTTATTCAAATTTTAAAAACTTTAACCAGAGTGAATGTAATGTTTCCCTGCAGAAAAACTAAGTCCATTTATAAATAAAATACAGAAAAAATGGAATTTTATTTTTACAAAATTTACTTCTGGATACTATCTTATGATCATAAACAAGCTTCTGTCCAAGTTTGGTAGAAATCCAGTATAGTTTAAGAAAGTAAATAAATTTTCAAAAACTTTAACCACAGAGTGAATATTTGTGGACGCCGCCGCCGACGACGACGACGGAATGTAGGATCGCTTAGTCTCGCTTTTTCGACTAAGGTCGAAGGCTCGACAATAAAATGAGTTATGAAAAAAAAATATTAAACATTTTTCTGAAATTGTTACACCCTAGAGCCTCCTTAAATGTCATTTGATCTCTATTGGAGAAATGTCTCATTGGAAATCAGACTGCTAAGTGTTTCTTATTTTTATATCAACCCAGCCATATTATACCTGTCTAATATCAGGAGCTTGTACATATGTTGGTTCATATCCGTCATTTTTATTTTTCATAATTATTTGTTTTTATAAATTTGTCTGGTAAATTTGACGTTTGAATTGATGCTCTGTTTCAAATTTGGTTAGTGTTGACTTTTATAGATTACTATAACATGTATAGGGTATGGGTTTTCTCATTACTTACAGGTCATCAATGGCCTCTAATAAGTAATTACAATGCTTACATCCACTAAATTGAACTCTGATGGATAGTTTTCTCTTTCATCATACCACATCTTATTTTAATAAATATTTAATCATTATTGAAGGACAAAAACTTTTATAACAGTGGACTTACCATTTAGGCTTTGTTGACCTCTGTAAATCTTATTTTGTTGATAATTTCTTCTGTTTATAGTTTCCCCTTTATCTTTCATGTTCTTGCCCTACACATAAAAGGTTAAACATCATTCAATGACAAAAATAACTACTACATGTATTACATAATTAGTAGGCAACTGAAAATTTTGTCTTATTTGTATATAACATCAACTTACTCATCATTCTTGCTGTTCAATATCATGAATATTATCATTATTCTATGAATATGAGGTCACAGTAAAATTAACCTTGGCAGGCAGACATCTTTTTTTATATGATACCTTGTAGTCATTCCATACAACAAGTAGACCTATGCTTTAAAAATCTAAGGCCAAAATTAAAAATATGTTTGTTTCCCCTTCCCCCACAAGGGTCAAAAATAAGTGCCCGGGTCAAAAAATATTTTTTTCCTGAAAATAATTTGTTTCCATTTTTGGAAAGTGCTTGAAAGCAGAAGGATTGATAATCTAAATAAATACACTCAAATTGAGCACAAACAACTGATAAGTGGCCTGGACTTGACAAGTCAAACCATTCATGTGACCATGCTATGACAATCACATCCAATTAAAAAACTAGAGGCTCTCAAGAGCCTGTGTCGCTCACCTGTTAATGTGTTTACTGATGTCGGCCATCTTCATTGGTAGGCGGGGTCATCAGACACCCCCACATGTTTGAGAAACTTTTAAATGGTTGAGATTCCCTGTCATCCAGTGGTTAGGTGAAAAAAAATTCAGGATCCCTGATCCCCACCCTCAAACCATATATATTCTTGTATGAGACAATTAAACAAATCAAATGAATATAGGACCATCCCCTTTGTCTTGGGTTGGGACCCCACCCCCGTTTTTTAAAATGGCTGGATCCGCCCCGGCATACCATCTAGCTAGCTATACAGGCTTTAAAAATATGAAATCAAACAAGGAAATTAACAGTGTAGGCAACTGTTTTGAATTTAAAAAAAAGTCTTTTACATTACATATATAAAAATGTTAAATTTTTTGTGCATTTATTTTTGCTTATCGTATTTTCAATAATGGACAAAATTGCATGATTGAATATTGTAATTTAAGAAAAATCAGCATACATGATATAAAATGGGAAGTGGAAACTGGGAATTTGACAAAGAGACACCAACCCAATCAAAGAGCAGACAACGGCCGAAGGTCACCTATGGGTCTTCAATGCAGTGAGAAAAATTCGGCACTGGTCTTCAGCTCATAAATATGTATCAGAAATGAAAACGAAATACAGCTTTCAGTTGTATTTATAAAAACCTCACAATAAGTTCTGAATATCAGAATATACAGTTTTGCAAGATTCTCTTGAAATGTAAACATAGAGCTGAAAAACTGTCAGCATTGGTCAGTGACTGTAAAATTAATCATGCTTACATTAAAGTCCATGGAGTCTATCTTAATATGCATACTCTCGTACAAAGGAATATAAGTATGCAATAGACATCAAGTTTTCAAAAATAAAAGTATCTATGCCATTAATTTACAAGATCTAAATCAAGTAATAATTTCGGTTTGTTAAAATATTTCGGGAGGTTAGTATGACCTCCTCTTTGGTGATGATGTGTTCGTTTTAAAGTTTGGAAAATTATTTGTACATGTACCAACAAAAATAAAAACACAAAGTCAATCTAGAATTATGTTTTTATCATTTTTTTATTGTTTAGGTTGACAGCAAGATGAAAAGGACAAGTATGCAGTTCAAAATTCAAAATGTGGATAAGTTGAGGTTCTAGGTCTTACCTTTGCAGATTTTCATATTTTGCATGAATGAATTCAAAGGTTATATGATGGACGGCAGAGAAAGAAAAAAAAACTTTTTAATTATCCTGCTCCTGGATAAATGTAAAACATCTTGTTTTTCGGTAAGTTTTATGCTCTGTTTTGATAGTGTTAGTGCATTCATCTTTCCAGTCTTTCCTCTAAATTGTAAGTTTTTGGTGAGCGTCACCATGAATTTCAGTAAGTAACTTGTGGATTTACATGTATATACTCAAAATTTAGTACGAATATTAATGGGATTTTAGAATGACATCCTGCCAAATGCTTGTTAATCATGTTTATGTTCCAGAACATACAAGTATTTGGACTGTACGCATACAGTCTGCCCAATTTTAAGAAGTTGGTCAAGTTTATTACAAACAAATGTACAGTACAGATCAACATAACTGAAATCTTTAATAGATTAATACAAAAATTTTAATTGCAGTTAAAATAAAAACACAGGTTTGGTCGAGCTGGTACCAGACAGTACAAGTATACTTAAATGGTCTGACTATACACATATGGTGGGACTGTAAGTTCTGGACCGTAAAAGTAAGATCCGAATACTGATATGGTCTGGAACATTTATACATGTCTTAAAATTAATATCAAACACATTGGTGTTTTTGAACTTGGTAATAAGTTATTTGATAGAACTATAATGTTTTGGGATATCAAAATCAAAAATATCCCATTTTTACTTTTAATAAAGAAGAAGATTATTGATGTATGTTTAAATGTATATTAAAATGAGACAGCAAGCCAACAACACAAAAAATAAGGATAAAACATACATATTTTTTTTGTATCAATGTTATAATTTCCAATATGTTCAAAGAGTTCAAGGTATTTTTTCATTGAAATAAAACACAAATTGAAATCTGTCTGAACTTCAAAAGCTTAAAGAAATATTGTTTCTGTTGTCTGCATTTTGTATAATATATTGCAAATTCTTGTGAATAATGGAATGTTATTATAGTTGTCTAAAGTTTTAACATTGATCTTTATACTGTAAATTCATAAATTATTGCGTGCATTTATTATTGCGATTCTGTCATTTTAGACTTAAATGCGATTTTAAATTTTACGATTTTGAGAAAAATCCTGTTTAATCCATAAAAAATATTTCATAATGCGAGTTTTAATTATTGTGTCTACAACTCTGTTTCATTTTTTGCAATAAAAAAAATCGCATTAATTCCGAATTTACAGTATATTAGAATTTAATTAAATGAAAATTAAATTCATTTATTGAATTAACATATATACATGTATTGAGACTCGACAAATCGAGTCGTCCTTTACTCTTATTATGCTAATTTGAGCATGTGACAGCCGAGTAGTAAAAGTCCGTGCAATTTAACGGGCTCTTTTACCTTGAAAACTGAACGGAGAGGACGTTAAAAAATTAAGAGAAAGATTTTACATACACTATCAAGATAAGTATTGTTTTAATAAGTTTATTTAAGAATTCATATTTTAAATCTGATTCGGATTTAATGATTTTATTTATGTTTGTTTTTATTTTAATATTTAAATTAACTTATTACTTCGTCGAATTAAATATGCGGTTGAGCCACGTGGCATTGAAATTCTAAATGAATAATTTTTTATTAGTATATGCATTGCCTAGACATGTTTAATCTCACAGTTTATTTATCCTTGATGCAGAATGATAAAGTATTCCTGTTATAATGAGTAGAGACAGGTAGGTGCATGTTTACAGGTTAAGTTGATCATAAATAATTTATATATTTTACATATCACAATTCGTGATGTACAAAAAAATAAATAAATAAAAATATGTTTAGATAAGAGACAATCTAAGGAATTAATTTATTAAGCTCAAATGACAGAGTTGATATATATGAATAAAATGAATACTGATGCATTGAAACTGTTACAAAAATAAATCAAATTAAAAGACAGAATACTAGCTATGTGATGTTAGTAAGTACTTCAATTTTTTAACCTATTTTGTTTATACAAATGCCTAGAATTGGTCGACGAAGAAATGGGAATGGGCGCGTACGAGTGCCCGTTGTTGAAGCGCAACCACCAGAGAGACGACGCGGAAGGAGAAACCGTGCAGTTGCTGCACCAATAAATCAAGATGTGGGGGCAATTGTTGGTGAAGTACAGGTACAAGCACCTCTTCCTCTACAAATCCAGGCTCCTCCTTTGCCAATTGAAAGACAACCTGCCTTGCAAGGTCCTGTAGCACCAGCAATGAACGTACAAGCGCCATTTGCGCAAGTTGAAATACCAGCTCCTGTGCCAATGCCTAATCAGAATGGTGAGATAAATAATGATCCTATGCTTATACCTAATCAATCAGAATGTGATGTTTACGTATCCCAAAATTTGAAAGAGAAAATTTGGAATAGAGAATTTATAGATTTGTCATTACTTCTTTATCAAAATTTTATTAGCCAAGTTGACAGACCTCAAAATGTTATAAGTTATGATAATGCAGCTGGTTCACTTGTAATTACATCAAACAAAAACAGCAAAGTTAAATCTATTCAAAACATTGAGTCATGGACTGATGCATTTATAAATTATATGAAAATATTTATTCAACGTTTTCCAAATTTAGCTAGTGAATTGACCACTTATATGTCAATCATTAGAGGTACACAAGTGTCTTTTGAGAAGATTTATTGTTATGACCAGCAATTTAGATAAAGAATGGCAAATAATCCAACAAGATCTTGGTTTTCCATTGATGGCATTTTATGGTACACCGTCATAGCTAATGGGGAACCGGAGGGTAATATAATTCAACAGACAAGTGTAGGTAATCGACCATGCTATGATTATAATTTCAAGGGAGCTTGTAATCGTCAAAATTGTTTTTACACCCATTTATGTATGAAATGCGGAATGGCCCACCCTTTCGCTGGCTGTCAACAAGTAAATAGCAACCAGGCATATGCTCGTTCTCAAAATGCAGCCCGAGGCACATATCAAAATAGAGGTGCTAGAAATTTTGCACCTAGAAGTCAAACAAATTTTCAAAGAGGAGCGAATTTGAATCAAGGATTTAGACCTCGAGGAAGCAGATTCCCTGCCATTCGAATGGTCGCACCACATACATTTAACAATTAAATTTTATATTTTTCAGAATCTGTAATTAATCCGTTGGACATATGGTGTCTTGGCTTTACTCCGATCAATATCACAGAATTAAATAAACTTCTTTTCAATTACCCAAATCAATATGATGCAATGATATTATGCAAGGGATTTTCTGAAGGTTTTAGGTTAAATTATTTTGGACCCCGATGTAGGATTGAATCAAAAAATTTACATTCAGTCATCCAAAATCCTGGGGTGGCATGGGAAAAAGTCATGAGTGAAGTAAAAAATGGTCGCATAGCTGGTCCTTTTTTGACTAGACCTATATATAATCTAAGGTGTTCGCCTATAGGTGTAATTCCTAAAAAAACGGGTGGATTTAGATTGATTACGCACTTATCTTTTCCGCCGAATTTGAGTGTAAACGACTTTATTGATAAAAAAAATTTACTACAGTAAAGTATTCGTCTTTTGATAATGCTATTGATATGATTAAAAGGTTGGGTTCAAATGTTGAAATTGGAAAAAAGGACATTAAATCCGCCTTCAGATTGTTAAAAATCTATCCGGGGGACTTTGATCTATTAGGGTTTAAACTTAATGAATATTATTTCATAGATAAATCATTGCCTATGGGGTATTCAGAATCAAATTGCTTATTCGAAAAAAATTTCAACTTTTATTCAATGGGCTGTCATGACTGAGTCCAATTCAGATAATCTTGATCATTATTTGGATGATTTTTTATTTGCTGGTAAAAGCAATACTGAGGATTGTAAAAATTTGATGAATAGTTTTGATAGGGTATGTTGTCGTTTTGGAGTCCCAATTGCTCATGAAAAAACAGAAGGCCCAACAACAAAACTTAGTTATTTAGGTTTGCTTATAGACACAGAAAAAATGCTTATACAAATTCCGGAGGACAAAGTATTGGAGTTAAAGTCAAAAATTAAGTGGGTATTAGGTAGGAAAAAGATAACTTTAAGGGACCTACAATCTTTGTGTGGGTCATTAGCTTTTTGTGCAAAAGCTCTACCTGCAGGCAGAGCATTTAGCAGACGAATTTATTTGGCATGTAGTCACGCAAAGAAACCACATCATTATGTTAGAATCACAGAAGGCATGTATCAAGACTTATTGGTATGGGAATTGTTTTTAGACAAATTTAACGGTATTAGTTACATGCTCGACATTGATTGGACTTCAAATTCAGTTTTACAACTATTTACTGACAGCGCTGGTGGTTCAACAAAAGGGTGTGGCTGCTATTTCCAAGGTAAATGGGCTTTTCTTAAATGGCCTGTAGAGTGGTCTGGTACTGAAGTTCTCAGGGATATATCATATTTAGAAATGATACCTATTGCACTATATGTTTACTTATGGGGTAATCTTTTTCAAAAAAAGAAAATTTTATTTAATTCGGATAATAATGCCGTAGTTGAAATTTTAAATAAGAAGACGTCAAAATCTATACGAATTATGAACCTTGTTAGACACATAGTATATTGGTCATTATTAGGCAACTTTCACATTAAGGCACAGTTCATTCCTGGTTATACAAATATAATTGCAGATTGTATTTCTCGTAAAAAATTTCAGAAATTCAAAAGTCTGGCTCTAACAGCAGATACACATCCAGCTACAATTCCGGAGGAATTTTGGAACATTTTAGACCAGAAATAGCAAAGTTATTGGACGCCTCGAATTCTCAGAATACATGGAAAACGTATAATAATGGACTGACTTCATTTGTTTCATTTAGATTAAAAGAAGGTTTAGGAAATACATGGCCACCCAGTATTTCGCATTTAGTTAACTATGTTGCTTATTTATCAAAATTAGGATATGCCCCTGCAACGGTTAAGGTGTACTTGTCAGGCTTAAGCTATTATTTACGAATAAATGAGCTCACTGATTTGACTTCATCGTTCATTATACAAAAAATGTTGAAAGGAATGGACAAATTATATGGCGTAGTGGATAGTCGCAAACCTATAACTGCAGAAATATTAGCTCGATTAATAAACTCGTTGCAATTTGTCTGCTCTTCAGTATATGAATGTACTTTATTTAGATCCATGTTTTCATTAGCATTTTTTGCATTTTTGAGAATCGGTGAAATTAAAATTAATAGAAATACGCAACATGTCATTAACAATGATGATGTCAATGTTTCACATCATTCACAATCTGCATATATCACAATTCCCTGTTCGAAAACAGACCAAAAAGGTTTATCTACAACATTAACAGTTGAAAGTTTTAATCAAGTAGATATTTGCCCGGTGAGATTGTTATTAAACTTTATTTCAATCAGACACCAAAACAATGGACCATTTTTTTTGTCATTTTAACAAAACTGGTGTAACACGATATCAATTTTCTAGTGTACTATGCAAAACCATGAAATTTATTGATTGTAATCCAAATGAGTACAACACACATTCATTTCGAATAGGAGCAGCTACACATTTTGCTATGAACGGTCATACTGATGAAGAAATTATGACTTTAGGTCGTTGGAAATCTGCATCCTTTAAACGTTATATAAGAATTGAGCTAACCAAATAACTTATAATTTCAGCTTGTCTTAGTAATGAAATATGGATTATTGGTTCTTCAATAATATGCAGTGCTCGTGATCACTCGGAGAACAGACCTTCAGGTAGTAATTTAGGTCTTTTAAAAAATAATAATTGTTTTTGCGATGGGCAGGCAAATCTGGTATGAAATGGGACGATGTTGTTGGCACAGTTAACAGCATCATTAATTTATGCAACAAAATTCCACATGCGTTGATATTGCATTGTGGTGGGAATGACATAGGAAATGTACCATGTGGTGCTCTGCTATATCATGTTAAATTCACAATAGCAATTCTGTCTCGCATGCTCCCAAATTGTTCTCTTATATGGTCAAGCATTCTTCCCAGGCGATCATGGCGTTACTCAAGTGATGACCATGCCATGGAAGTTACAAGAAAGAGAATAAATAGGGGAGTGAGATCTTATATACTCAAACATGGAGGATACGTTATCAAATATCCAGATTTTGACGATCGTCATCCAGCGCTATATTCTGACGATGGAGTACATTTATCTTTTATTGGAAATGATATTTTCTTGAATCAAATTCAGTCAGCACTAGAAACATTCATAAAGTATCCACATTGTGTTGTATTTCCCCACGATCATCTTTAATTTAAAATAAACAGTTCATAATCTAATGGATTAAATACATGTATTTTATGAAATTTGGTTGTTACATAAATGTTGAATTCGTAATATCTTTTATCATTTTGATTGTTTAAATCAGTTGTAAGTTGATCGTAGAATTGGAGATAACTGAATTGTCATGGGTAAATTTTGTGGCGGATTATCATTCTGTACTAAAGTCCGATTGATAATTTTGGCGAAATTTACTTCATTTTATGCAGACTATGGAAAGCCCAGCTGCTAATTCTGAAATATTGCTGAATGGACCGCCCTTCAGTACACCAGCTTTGGATCGCCCAGCTGTGATATAATGATTAGTTCAATCGTCATCAACATTTTATTGATTGACAAATATTTTGGTTGTGTACTGTTGTTGTAACAGTTGTTGTTGTTTTATGAATGAATTTTGATTAAATGTTGCCATGACAATTCAATATCCAAACAAAATCAGTGTTTGTTATTTGTTGTACTGAAATACAAATCAAGGCATCAATGGCGTCTGTTCGTCAATTCTGTTTTGGTAATTTACACCAAGTGGTATGTTTGATCCAATGATATATTCAATAATAGAATTTAATTAAATGAAAATTAAATTCATTTATTGAATTAACATATATACATGTATTGAGACTCGACAAATCGAGTCGTCCTTTACTCTTATTATGCTAATTTGAGCATGTGACAGCCGAGTAGTAAAAGTCCGTGCAATTTAACGGTCTCTTTTACCTTGAAAACTGAACGGAGAGGACGTTAAAAAATTAAGACCCTCCTCGCCCACCCTTAAGAATTGAACTTTGTTTGCTGCTGGCTCTATTTTTTTTTCAGATGCTCCAGTCTTCAAACACAAATCCGTCATGGTAACATGCTGAAGCAGTCACACAACCGGAGCGAAATTTACTTCATTTTATGCAGACTATGGAAAGCCCAGCTGCTAATTCTGAAATATTGCTGAATGGACCGCCCTTCAGTACACCAGCTTTGGATCGCCCAGCTGTGATATAATGATTAGTTCAATCGTCATCAACATTTTATTGATTGACAAATATTTTGGTTGTGTACTGTTGTTGTAACAGTTGTTGTTGTTTTATGAATGAATTTTGATTAAATGTTGCCATGACAATTCAATATCCAAACAAAATCAGTGTTTGTTATTTGTTGTACTGAAATACAAATCAAGGCATCAATGGCGTCTGTTCGTCAATTCTGTTTTGGTAATTTACACCAAGTGGTATGTTTGATCCAATGATATATTCAATAATAGAATTTAATTAAATGAAAATTAAATTCATTTATTGAATTAACATA
This sequence comes from Mytilus trossulus, assembly GCF_036588685.1. Lineage (NCBI taxonomy): Eukaryota > Metazoa > Mollusca > Bivalvia > Mytilida > Mytilidae > Mytilus > Mytilus trossulus. The sequence goes on along the minus strand of NW_026963293.1, from coordinate 399,799 downwards.
TATACATGTATTGAGACTCGACAAATCGAGTCGTCCTTTACTCTTATTATGCTAATTTGAGCATGTGACAGCCGAGTAGTAAAAGTCCGTGCAATTTAACGGTCTCTTTTACCTTGAAAACTGAACGGAGAGGACGTTAAAAAATTAAGACCCTCCTCGCCCACCCTTAAGAATTGAACTTTGTTTGCTGCTGGCTCTATTTTTTTTTCAGATGCTCCAGTCTTCAAACACAAATCCGTCATGGTAACATGCTGAAGCAGTCACACAACCGGAGCGAAATTTACTTCATTTTATGCAGACTATGGAAAGCCCAGCTGCTAATTCTGAAATATTGCTGAATGGACCGCCCTTCAGTACACCAGCTTTGGATCGCCCAGCTGTGATATAATGATTAGTTCAATCGTCATCAACATTTTATTGATTGACAAATATTTTGGTTGTGTACTGTTGTTGTAACAGTTGTTGTTGTTTTATGAATGAATTTTGATTAAATGTTGCCATGACAATTCAATATCCAAACAAAATCAGTGTTTGTTATTTGTTGTACTGAAATACAAATCAAGGCATCAATGGCGTCTGTTCGTCAATTCTGTTTTGGTAATTTACACCAAGTGGTATGTTTGATCCAATGATATATTCAATAAATATATATTATGTATATAACTTGGGAAAATACCCAAATGTTATAAAGAAGAATAATTTAATTGATTGTTATATATGGTATTAGAATAGGAAGATGTGGTATATTGCTAATTTGACAACCCTCCATCAGAGACCAAAGGATGTAGGCCGTTAGCAACTGATGACACTGGACAACCTTTAACAATCAGTAAAATCCATACCACATAGCTATTTTTATTGAAAATCATATTATTGCTAAATGTATGTTTACAATTTTGTATAATCCATTACTTTAGATTTTATTGGTTCTTTTTCAGAAGGATTGAAATTCACCACCTAGAATACCGGTAAATGGAGAAAACATAGAAACAAGACCAGAATAAATTCAAAGACAAAAGTTGGATCAGTTATTATTTTCATCACTCAGTCAATGATTTGAAGTTCTTTTAAATTCAAAAAAATATTGAAACCACAATTATGTCAAAGTTCTGTGCTGAATGTCCAAAAAGTGGACTATACCATCAAACAATGCTGGATGATAAGAAACTATTAATGTTTTGTGTTGAGAGATATTGTGAAAAAAAATAGATTTACTTAAATAGCTACTAGTATGTTAAGCCTAACAATAGAGTTTTTATTGATTTCAAATGGCAAATAATTGTGTTTCAAGAAAGTATTCTATAATTCATGAATAAACATATATTGATACTTACATTATCTGCTTTGTTGTTTAAAAGTTTAGTTTTGAACAGTTAAAGAACAATATGCTAAATTAACATTTCCCAAGAAAAAAAGGTATTCAATTAAAAAGATTCATCTTATAATAATTTACTACCAAATAGAATACATTGTAACATACACATTACTGTTTATTTATATCTATATATTTACAATTAGAATCCCATAGGATTTTAATTTGTCCCATGGGATATTAAAAATCCCATGGGATAATAAAAATCCCATGGGATATTTTTTTGTCCCATGGGACAACAAATATCCCATGGGACTACAATAATCCCATGGGACAAAAAAAAATCCCATGGGATTTAACCAAAATCCCATGGGATAATGGTAAATCCCATGGGATTTTGCCCTGTCCCATGGGATATTGAAAATCCCATGTTTTTATAATTCAAATTGCAAAATAAATATGAAAGTAACTGTAGAAAACCAATGAAATTATTGAATCCCATGTAATTCTGCACATTTTGGTTATATACATGATATTGTAGCTCTTGTTTGAGGCGGCGGCGGATTTGCAAATGAGTGTTTTGCAAATTAAAAGTGTCCAGTGTTTTTTGATCGTGAAATAATCGGCTGTCAAAAGTTAGTTTACGGTAGTAACAAATAACGCATTTTTAGCTCACCTGGCCTAAAAGGCCATGTGAGCTTTTCTCATCACTTGGCGTCCGTCGTCGTCGTCGTCTGTCGTCGTTAACAATTTTTCAAACATCTTCTCCTCTGAAACTACTGAATGGATTTGAATGAAACTTAACATGATTGTTCCTTAGTATATTCTGCACAAAATGTGAGCTTCGATTTTTGATCCGTCAAAAAACATGGCCGCCGTTACTTAAAATAGAACATAGGGGTCAAATGCAGTTTTTGGCTTATATCTCAAAAACGAAAGCATTTAGAAGAAATCTGACATGGAGTAAAAATGTTCATTAGGTCAAGATCTATCAGCCCTGAAATTTTCAGATGAATCAAACAAACCATTGTTGGGTTGCTGCCACTTGATTGGTAATTTTAAGGAAATTTTGCAGTTTTTGGTCATTATCTTGAATATTATTATAGATAAAGATAAAGTGTAAACAGCAAAAAAGATCAGCAAAGTAAGATCTACAAATAAGTTATTTGACCAAAATTGTCAATTGACCCCTTAAGGGGTTATTGTCCTTTAATGACAATTTTTCACAATTTGTTCATCATATTTGCTAACTTTAAAAAATCTTCTCCTCTGAAACTACTGAATGGATTTGGTTAAAACTTAGCATGATTGTTCCTTAGATTATCCTGCACAAAGTGTGTGCTTTGATTTTTGATCCGTCAAAAAACATGGCCGCCGTTACTTAAAAAAGAACATAGGGGTCAAATGCAGTTTTTGGCTTATATCTCAAAAACGAAAGCATTAAGAGCAAATCTGACATGGAGTAAAAATGTTCATTAGGTCAATATCTATCAGCCCTGAAATTTTCAGATGAATCAAACATCCAATTGTTGGGTTGCTGCCACTTAATTGGTAATTTTAAGGAAATTTTGCAGTTTTTGTTCATTATCTTGAATATTATTATAGATAAAGATAAACTGTAAACAGCAAAAATGATCAGCAAAGTAAGATCTACAAATAAGTCAATTTGACCAAAATTGTCAATTGACCTCTTTAGGAGTTATTGCCCTTTAAAGACTTTTTTCACAATTTGTTCATCATGTTGACTTACTTTAAAAAATCTTCTCTTTTGAAACTGCTGTATCAATTTCAGCCAAACTTAGGCTAAATGAGTTTCAGAGTTTCAGAGTATCTAGTATAAATTTTATATTTCATTTCCTTGTATGTCAAGAAACATAGCTCCTATGGCTAAAATAGAACATAGGAGAAAATGATTTTTTTTTGCTTTTGAAGAAAATAGGACGATTCAAAGAACATTTAAATAAATTGAAAAGCCAAAATAATCATTGATGAGAGATTAAACCAAAAAAATTCAGGTGAGCGATTCAGGCTCTTGAGAGCCTCTTGTTAGATTAACTTATCAAGCAAATTTTATGGTAGACATTCTATATTTCTATACTCGGATCAAAATTGACTTCATCGATATTTAAAGATGTCCTTTTACATTGTGTTTAATCATTCCAGAAATACGTAATAAATACATAGAATCTCGTATAATAATTGAAAAAAAAAATAGGTAATTAATCTTTTTTTATTTAGAAAGGATACTATGTTCTAAAGGGTATCAGTATAGCAAAAAAAAAAATGTTATGATGCGGTTGTTGTCTTAACAATAGACTTTTTTTCATATTTCCGACTTTTGACTCCGGTTTTTTCCCTTCTTTTGATATATAATCTTCATGGGATATAGCCTTGACGTTGCGTAATCCTTTCGGCGACGTCATGATTTTTTCCGTTTTTCCCGTCAGCAACACCCTTTCAACGGCTGATATATAAAAAGGGAGTTCGGTAACCCCATGAAAATTATATATCAAAAGAAAGGAAAATAATACCTTAAAACATTTGATTTTTATAGAAAAATCGTAGGATTGGTTTAAACTGCAGGATAAAAAAAGCTTGACATTTCTTATTTTTGGTGTACATTTGACGTTATGTCTATGTTATTTATGTTGTTTTCTTACCATTTTCAAATGTCTGGAATTCTGAAATTAGATCGTTACCAACTTACATTATTTCGATTTTTCATTATCTTTTTAAAAGTTCTACGTGCACACAATTTCTTTTAAAAATCGCTGGATAAGCCATTTACGTACCTGTTATCTTAATATCCAGTGAAAGCGTCATACTTACAGCTAAAATGTGGCGTACTTTGAGTGAGAACCGAAATTTCGAAATAACGCTTGAAATTAAATAGGCACAAGTTTGAGCTTTCTAAAAAAAAATATGGACTGCTTCGCTCTATCCTAATTTAAGCTAATGTGTGTGCATGTGGTTGTTGGTTTAAGTATTTAGATTGATATCAAATGCAATGAATAGTTAGTTTCAGTAAAATGATGGTGCTATTCTCAGGGGCGGATCCAACCAATTTAAAAAGGGGGGGGGGTTCCAACCACATGTCCCCATTCAAATTCATTGATCGTAAAAAAAAAAGGAGGGATGTCCCAATTCAAATTCATTGATCGTAAAAAAAAAGGAGGATTCCAACCCCCGGAATCCCTCCCCCCCCCCCCTGGATCCGCCAATGGTTCTACTTTAAGAGTGTGCGTTATACACCCATACTTTTAAAATTTTGTTCACTTTACTTGTTGAAAATTAAAAAAATTATTACAAATAGACAATGTGCCTCTCTAGAGGTTTGCCCAGATTGACAGAAGTTATAAGATACAGATAATCTGCATTTTTTAAAACATTGTATAGGAACATTATTTAGCAAATCAAATCGTGCATATTGCAGATTATTAAACAAAGCATATAAAGACGTAAAAATATATCAATTTTGAATTTTTGTGTGAAATATATGCATAATAAAACGAACATGGATTAAAAACTGTTGATCGGAACTGAAATCCACATATTAATTAATTTTCCGGCTTTCATTCCTTATACTGAGACGAGAAAATTCTGTAATTCTTTATCTCATTTAAGGGGGTACAGAACACCTAAGAAAAGATAACTCTTACTCATAGTCTGATTCATTGCTGCGTTTTAAAATTATGTGCAATATGCAAGCTTTTAAAAGATGATGATCAGAATGTTTACATTATTGCTAAGACCAGCTGTACACCCTTTGTTATTCATTTAATCCTAAAAAATCATTTAAAGTTAATCATTTTCAATAAATGAACCTTCAATGAGACATAATAGGGAAATTTCAAAGTGAAATAAATTTACCAAAAGAAAACAAGGACGTTTGAAAAGGAGGGAAACAGAAAGAGAAGGGACCATAACTGTTTCGTTTTTTACTTGGCAATGCCTACATGTAGGTCTTAAATAAAATGAAATAAAGTGCAAAATGTCTAAGGATGCTACCATTTGATATTAGGGGGGGGGGGGGGGAGGGCTAGGATTTATAAAACTTTGTCCTGCATTTTTTTTTATAGTTGAACTTATCATTATATTGTCCTGCATTATTTTTCATTCTTTGCAGACCTGTAATTTTCATTAGTTTACTGAAAATGTTTTCATAAATTGTCATCCTGTTATGCTAAATTACTGATCCTGCTTTTGCTTGTTCCAAAGCCTGTCTTGCCTTTTTCAAATTTCATCCAAGCCCCCCTCCTCAAATGAGGGTGGATATGACCGTCAGTTACCAGTTACCGTCATTTGCATTTTTTCCGCGAAACGTCGTGGTCAATCCGATGACGTCATCGTGTTTTTTTTAACGGACAAGCATCAAGAAGTTGTTGACAAAATTTAGTTCAGTAAGTATCAGTTTTTGGTTATTTATTTGTCAAAAATCACTTTTTTTTTACCCCCGCATCGCATGTTCAGACGGGGGAATCCTTTGTAGCAAAAATAAATAGAAACTGACCAAAAAAAGGTTTGTTTACATATTTTCGAGAACCCTGTTCGTCATTTGGGAATCGTTTCAGCCATTCATTTCACGATTTTGAATACAAATTTATTTTATAAAAATTGTTGTCATCCAAGATTCTCAATGGGCGCCATTTTATCCGATGTTTACCTGGGATGCAAAAATTGTTGCTGAATGACGTTGTATATTGCTTTTTGTGGCTGTATTTTCGGGTTGTTCCTACTTGACAATGATGTTGAAAATGTTATTTCGTATATTTGTACACATAACATAACATTTAGATTGAAAACATTAAAGATATATCTGCTGTATCCTATATTCTACAAAATTGATTCATTGCATTACTTGATTTGAAACACCATATTACGCTCTCCCTTCCAGAAAAGAGATTTTAATAACAAAATTATATATTGACTTACATTTTGGAATTCACAAATGTTATTCCTAAATCGATTCAGACTGCCGTTGCAGGTTGTACAACATAAATAATGCACATTTGAGAATAAAAGCGTACGTCTCCAGCATTGTTTACAAACTGCAACGCTTAAAGTCAAGGCCATTGTTATGATATTACGTCACATCTGTGTATTAGCAAGCAAGCACTTGTTACTTTTAAGGGGTGTATAAGGGATATTCACAACCAATGTACACAAGTTCGTTAACCTGTACATGGACGGAATTACTTGACGTTCGGCATTGCTTTTATCTATTATAAAGAAGTCATACCTATCCCACCCATTTTAAAATGTGTGTATTTTCAGCAACCCAATCAGATTAATAAGTAATTATTACAAGATTGCGTGTATACCGACTGAATCTAGTAGCTCCGCACCGTGATGCGAAGCAAACACAAACGTTTGAGACATTGATATGTTTCTAATTTTGAGTTGATTAACATAATAATTATTATATTTAAAGGAAGTATTAATTTAATAAAGGTCATCCTTAAATCTGCTTTGATTTAAAAGGACTTGAAAGAAGTGGTGTGGCATATTACTTCGTGACACAAATCTCTATAGGCACTATATAGCGTCAAGCAAATGAATAGACGTTGCGCACTATGTTGGTACTAGTGAGCGTTCTAGGTCGTTTCTTATAATAAGCCGATTTGGACGATTTCAAAGAACGTTTCAAGCGTTTGAGCTAATTAACTGTAATAAATTTGGTAATAAATTACGTTTTTGCGTAAAAATGGAATATTTAAATGTAAACATTTTGGTATTCTAAATTTTATTGTATTGAGTTCAACCAGAAATCACTATATTTTTATCTAAATGACATCTTAAACTTTTATATCTGATTTTTTTCAATTTTATTTCTAAATACATATACATGTAAGATAATTATAAATCATAATCAAAGTAGCACACAGATTTGTTCTAACAAGACAAGTCGCCACAGTTTTGTTTCATGCTGCCTATAACCAAACATAGACGCAGTTAAATATTTGCATTCCCAAATTGTTTTGAAAAACTTTAAAACCTTGAAATATGTAAAAATATTAATAACTATATGAAAAAGAACCTCTGCGTACATATTTTCTTACCACTAGAATAAGCACCAGTGTGGATCTTATTTTTCAAGATTTTCCTTTTTCAGGCTGCTATAGACCAAGTGATTGCGATGAATATGGTATTTGTCCAACAGGTTGGCGATGCGAACAATCAACTAATTTCTGTCGTTGTTAATTTTTTTGAATGGCTCTATCAAAATGTAGCAGAATGAAATAAATACTGAGCTATTAGCAATGTTCTTTTTTATTTCATTTTCATAGGGACGTTTAAACTCATAGATCGAAAATAAACTGACGACACCATGGCTAAACAAGAAAAAAGACAAAAAATAAAATAATACACAAAACACAACATAAAGACTAAGCAACACGAACCTCACAAAAGCTTGAGGTGATCTCAGTTGCACCACATATGGCACGCGTCGTGCTGCTCATGTTACTACAATCCCGGTGCATAATCTTATTCGGTAGGTCACTTTCGTAAGAAGGGAGCAGATTGTGTTCTATATATATTTAACGATATAAGTAACATATCCGGTATAAGTCGCTAGTGTTTTGACACACCGACACATTGTATCGTTCAACCAATTCGTGACGGGTGACCGTGAATCTTAATTTTGTCGATTTCAGTAGTTTTTTCTCATAGTTCTGTTTGAGTAGTTTTTGGTAATAGAAGCAGAACAGTGTTACCACATAGTATGAACATCCACGAGCGTCATGTATTAACTGAGATTTGTTAATGCTATACAAAGGAGCACATGGTATGTTACTGAGGAGAAATTGAAAGTTGACAATTGGAAAATTGAAATCATCACGTTTGTCATAGATTCTAGTTTAGGGTCGTCTGTCTGTGTAAAACTATTTATTAAAATGAGCAAAGTTTACCGTGTAATTCAATTTATAATTATATCTGTTAAGATATCTGAAATGAAAAATAGAGCCAGCATATATCTTTAATTGGGAAACAGATCTTCTAATCGGGTGAATCGACCAGTCGGAAACCAGGTTGAAATAGAACAAAAGAATCGAAGCTCTTTGTTAGAGAAGGCGATAAATGTTTACTGTATTGTTTACTATAGTGACAAATTTTTTAAAAGTTAATAGAAACAAACAAAATTGCAATTTTCGTCTCAATTACGAGGTGTTTTATTTTAAAAACACCATTTGCACAAGTTTTCAATTTATCTAGAACATAGTTAAGCAGAACAATTAGATATCAAGTCGACGACATGGGTATCTTTCAAGTTGGATGAAGAAAATGCATAACCTCCGATTTTTTTGAAAAAAATACCACGGATGGAAATCATATCAATATATTAGTTCAGTAATTTTCGTGTCTGCCCTTCCATTATGTGACTGAAGAAAAAATTCCAAAAAATGGGTAACAATTGTATCGAAAAGATAAAATCGAGTGCACCTTTTTATGTTATGGCGTGTTTGAGTTGAGTGTTTTGTCTTGATATCGTACAAAGTAAGAATATTTCATACATCGTCTCGCTTCAGATTCCATCATTTTTATATATTAAAGCTACAGGTTGACTTAATAACAAAAAAAAAATCACAGTACTAAAAGATGAAATATATGGGTCAAGTGAAATACTAATGAGTCACAAAAACAGAGAAGGTGTGTTAGAATATCTATTTTTTTACTGAAAGTACTTGACGACAGTCTTTCAAGTTGGAAGATGAAAATGCATATCTTCGAAAAATTCTAATTTTTTGTGTGTGATAACTAGAGTTTATAGTCTTCATACACTAACAAAATCTAGTCTGCCCTTTTACGAAATATTTAATTAGAATTTTTTTAAATGTTTATGAATTTTCGAAAATTCCACCTAACAACCGATCAGACAATAGTTTTAAGTTGAATCAATGCAGACAAGATTATTAACTGATGCTCATTAGCTAGTTGATACATTTGTCTTCAAAAATACAACTGACATATAAGGATCGTAATGGTGCAATGAGGATAAATTTATCGGTTTCCAAGAGCAAAATTGGTAGCGCGTCATCCCTACAATGGCTTCCGTTTCTACGATTGTGAAAATGAACTGGCGTAATGGGGAGATAATTTTGACGAAGTAAAATCCTGACTGCGACGAGGTCGCTCTTTCATACATGCAAATGATATAATGCAGATTCACAATTAACATAGAGTTTCTGTTTGACGTTACGCATGATATTGCGTCCCAATTGGTAACGTCAAAACTTGTCGTTTTACGTCGGTAATCGAGTATACTTTGTTCGTTTTGTTTGTAATCATTTTGATCGATATGGATACTTCAAAGTCTTGAATATGTATGAAATATTTCCTACTGGTAGTTACGCAAGCAAAAATAAACAATACAAAATAGGTATTTGGTTGAGAAAATAGTGCCTATAGTATATTATATAATGCGTTTGTCATGAAATTCTTCTGTTTTGCAATTTTTACCTATTTATCGACAAATTACCATATGTTTTTTTTTTTTCATTTTAGATAATTATTCATTTTCTATTTGATTATACTACTATTATATTGCAGTTCTTATCGTGGTTTCTATGATTCTATCTATTTTCGAAATTTGTAATTTGATTATTTTGTTTTGTCCTCTGATCTTAAAACATGAAATCGAACTGTACTTGTTATTTAAAAACAATGAAATATCGTTCATATATCATATGATAATACGAACTGCTTTCAATTTCGATGGCCTAGGAGGGTGATTGGCCTAATGAGTTCATATAAAGTGATAAAAAGCCTGGCGATTTTAAGATACGCTCGTGCCGAGATTTGTTTGACTCCGATCCTAATCGACAGTTATTGCAAATATTTTAACTTAAGGTCGCCTGATGTCCGGCTTCTCCTACCTATGATGACAGGTCAATAAAATACAACAAATGCCGCTTATACATGTAGTGGTGTTTAACACTTAAACAAAGAACAAACTTTTAGAAATAATTTGAAAACACATATATGTATAGCGTCCCGAGTCGAAAACGTTCAAAACGTAAGAAAATTGTTCAGTGGACAAACTTGCAAGACATTTGATTTGATAAAAAACGAAGTCATTTCGTCTTAACAGCTTATCAAAAGGTATGTTATCGTATTGTGGGGTGAAAGCACAATTACGCAAAAGCACTATTTTGTATGCTACAAATTGAATATAATATAATGACGTTGAAACTGACAGTGTTTTGGTAAAAAGCGGCGAAATTCGACATTGGACAATCTTGCAAGACATTTTCCCGAAGCCAATGCGTTTTTATTTGTGGTGCGAGTGCTGTAAAATTCCGGATTTGAAATGGTCTACTGAAATGGACCCGTTTCTGGATAATGTTTTGAAATTTAGCTACGCACTAAGAGGGTTAAGCACTTTTGTAGGAATAATTTATGAAAACAAAATTTTATATCATTTGATATTTTAAAAAGCGGTAACTTTTGATAACTTACCATTTTCCGAAACCTGACCATGGCGAGGATTATTCATTTTTGAAAAAAATCACCTTTACCGTTCCATCAACACAAATAACAGCAATGACGTCATAAATTATATATGACGTTTATCATTCATGCAAATTTTCGGAGATTTTAAACTCTTTCTTAGACCACAAAAATTCCCGCAAAAGTTATTTTGCGATTATTTGTTACGTCTGACACGCATATTTTTGACGTTTTGGCAATATTTGTATCATTATTTGAAGCTATTATGAAAAGTTAAAGAATATTTTTTTTTGTTTTTGGGAAACAGTAATACCTGCCTGATCTATGGATATTAATTTTATAAAGCTGAACTATTTAAATGTCATAGAAGAGCTATTTATCAAATTGCTCTGTCGCATTTCATGGCATTGACGCAATTTCGTGCTTAACGTCTTTACAAACATGTTAAAGAAAAGATTAGACAATATGATTGTACAGACATAAAGATGTAAACTTTACACCCAACCATCCTACAACTCACCCATTCTTACTAGCATGAGTCGCACTGATTCATCAGCCGTTGCTTCCTAAGGTCACCCGACAGTAAGGAAAGGTAATGACGGTTAGATCAGGCAAGTCGCTAGCAAGTAGACCTAAATGCATCTTGGTAAAAAAAATCATTAAGGCTATCTGCCTTTTTAAGATCATTATATATCTGAGTAATATTTTTCTTTTTAAATGGTAAATACCATTTCCTGAATTGCATTTTAAACAGATTTGCAAAGGGACCAACATTTCCTAGGATTTAAAGTTTTTTCTAGAAAATGAATGAATGATATTAATTTCATATCTTTATTTTGCCTTTCCTTACCTCTCTCTAAGCGACTATCAGTATGGGATTTAGATTGTTGTTGTCTCTCCAGGTTCATTGATAAGTTGTGAACCAGTGATCCTGATTACGAATCGGTAGCTCACCTATATAAAACACGTGTTGTATGTCCTACACTTCCAGCTACTTGAGGCTATACAATATCGCATATATGTTCTTTGATTCCAAATCCCATTTATTTATTAAGGTCTTTCCCCTACGTGAGGAAAGACCTTATTGTTTTTCTAATGTTTTTTTTTCTTCCAACATTTCTTTGACGTGCCCTCCCCCCTTTTCTATTGAAGTCATCAAGACCAAATACTGACCATCGATAGATCTCATTATGACGTATTACCAGATGAGGCTGTCAAGGAGTTCATCATCCCCTTTGAGAGTTATATCCCCTTGAAGCATTTTTTTATTTGCATTTTTCTTAAAAAGTATTAGTGATAGAATAGAATTGAAAATGACAGCATATACAGGAACAGATGGCAATATTAATAAACATAAAAAATAGTAGGTTATTTACCCTGATAAGGAGTTATTCCCCTTGAAAAATTATAAATTTTTAGAAAAATTATATTTCGAGAACCGGAAGTCATAGAGACTTGAAACCTTCACCAATATTCTTTAATTCATGGGACCTTCAATTTGCACCCAAGGTCAAAGGTCACTGAGTGTAAAAAAAAATTAAGCTGCAATTTCAAGCTTACATATTAAGAAAACGATAAGAGTTTGCTGCATACATACTGTATTAAATGTTCCTCTCGACGAGGTCTACATTTTATACAAAAAGCCCGAAAATGTCCAACCGTCTGTTTAAAAATTACAACGGGATGATTCTTAAAAGTATAGTATTTTGTGTATATCTTTTTGAAGGTAACAGATATCAACCTACTATAAACTGCAAAGATGATCAGTAATTCAAGACCGTCAATGTGAGGTCAATGTCAGGTCATGATGAAATTTCACCTTGACCTTCATAGTAAACTATGACTTTGACCTTGTGATATTTGAAAGGTTAAGTGGTCCTGAGTTGAATGGTGGTAGTCCTATGTCTCTACGACTTCCGGTTCTCAAGTTTGGTATTGCATCATATATTTGATGATTAATTGTGACCTTGGTGAACTTTGAAATTGTCCCAATTCTTTTTCTATAATGTTGTCCTTCAACTGTAGATCATTTATCATTTAACAGATTTGAGATATCTATTGTCATTTTAGAGATATTGCAGTTTGAAGTTTTGGGAACGGAGGCATGTATCTCTGAATCAACAAGAGCTTTCCACTTAAAATGTTTTAGAAATTGAAGAGGTTAACATAGTTATATGTTTGACTAAATACCAAAAATATTCCATGGAAAAAAAACAAAAAAAATCAATTTGAAATTTGCAAGCTTTGCATTGACTTTGTCAGTTTCATAACTTCTATTTATATAGTTGATATTGCATCATTATTTGCACTTTGTCAAATGGGCTCATCTGATATATCAAATTGAAGGTCTTAGTAAACTCTACTTGAAAAAATGAAAATTTCAAACCCCCTTTTCAACCCAGTAGGACGGGTTGGGTCATTTAGTGCAACATTCAAATTTCTCAGATGGTAAGGTTGTCGCATATCAAATGAAAGAACATAAAGTGTATATTTCAAATTTCAAATTGACGTCTCCCAAAAAGGGGTTGGATGGGGTCATTGAGTGCAAAATATAAATTTTCTTTTCAGATGGGGGTGTTGTATATCAAATGAAAGGTCATTTTGTGTTCATTTGAAATATCACATTCCCGACCTCCAAAAATTAGTTGGATAGGGTTATTAAGTGCAAAAATCAAACTTTCTAGAACATGGCGTTGTCGCATATCAAATGAAAGCTCATCTACTCTATGTTACATATATCATAATTCTCAAAAATGTAGGCGGATGAGCTCATTTAGTGTTAAAAGCGAAAGGTTTCAGAAGGTATGCTTGTCGTATACCAAACGAAAGTACATTACGAAAACACCACTTTTACAGGAAAGACCTTTCAATTGTTTTACAAACAATTGAGATACTAGTTTTTTATTTTCTCTTGTTAATTTTTTTCTTGTATTTTGATTTTGATTCTTCATTTAAATGCACAGAGAATAATTTGGATGACAATAATATAAAGTCATAGTATAACTGGTTCCATCAGCCATAAATTATCAATACTATACTTAATGAAGACTAAAAAGAATATGTACGGACGATATTTGACTACTCTTTAGAAGGTTACAGTGTCTAACTGGTGACCCGTTATAACATATTGATGTACTCAAACTGAATCCATTTTCCATTGTTAAAATCATTTTTAGTTGGCATTCACAAATTAAAAAAAAAATCCTCGTAATTCGGTATTTTTGTTATTTTGATTTTTGTATAGGAAACTTATTATAAGTTTGTATAAATAAGTAGTTCAATTGATTCATAAGCATTGCAGTATGTACAATTCTTTCCACGTAATTTGGTACGTACCCTGTCATATGGATTTATCTCTTTTTCCTTTTGTTTGGAGTTTTATTTCAGTTGATTTTGTTTACTGGTCTTTTAATTAGTTTACTTGTGACTATTTGTACTTTATCAGGTCTTTCCACTTTTCGTGGAAAGACCTTTTGTTTTTCTTCTGATTATTATTTTTTTTCTACTGCCGTTTGAGATGCTTTTTTGTCTTACAACATATCGAATGGTTTTTTGGCCAATTATGTTGTATAGTAATGGGGATTTCAAAACTCACCCTGTATGACCGAACACTTATTCTTACAGGAGTTATCTGCCCGCGTCCCCTTTTTCTTGTTATCGCTATATCTCTAAAACCGTAAAAGATTTTAGCAAACTGTTTGCACCAAATTGTTTGTCTACTCTTAAGAATGATTTGGTTAGTTTTGACTTGAGTGATCGGAAGACATCTTATGGGAGTTATTTCCCTTTGTAAATTTAAGATAGGCGATTTGTTGGATAAATTCATACGTTATAAGTCGTAGAGGCCTACAGTCTTTTGATATGAAGTCCTTGGTCCATTTGAAGGAAATTGAGGTCAAGGTCAAAGGTCAAGGTCACGTTATAAGTTTTGAAGTTTGCTTGTTATCGTTATTCAAAAGAAACTGGTACAGTTAATGATATGATGTGTTTTCCAAATAACTGTTTACAATAAGGTGCAACTTCAACCTATTTCAGTTGAAGTGTTCTGGTTAACCCTTATAGGAGTTTTCTCCCCTTATGTATTTGAAATCAGTATTTCTCCACAACCATACAAGTGATTGACCTGGGGTCTTTTGATTAGAGATCACTGACCTACGACCTCAAAATTGAGGTCAAGGTCAATGGTCAATTTGACGTTCTATATTTTGACCTTTGCTAAAAATTCTTTCTGGTTCATTATAAAACAATTAAGTCTTCTGCATAAACCTATCAATCTTATTTTTTTTTATATCAGTTTGATTTACCATATTACATCAACACGAAGTGACATTTTCTAACATCGTTTTTTAAATTTCCTAAATTATTATTGAGGTGGAAAGACCTTCAATTGTTCTCTGAATAATTGGTTTTTAATTTTTTTATGTTGTTATAATTGTGTTTAAAAATGTTGCGATTCACAGTTTTACATTAATTTCAAACTAAACGTCTGCTGCTTTGTGTAATAGGTTTTCATTTTCATTCATTTGTTGCTACAGGTTCAGCAAAAGGTTAGTACAAATCACCTGCTTTTACCTCTTTTTTTTTACTATTAAGTCGAATATTTATAATCAAAGAATACCAAATGCACTTTTTGGATTCATGAATTCGTTATGAACAAAAATGTTGCAGCATAGTACATGAACGAGGTTAACCATCAACTACAGTTAGTCAGTTAAAAAGGCTAACCGATCACACATGAATCAATACAGAGCAATTGTAAAACAATGTTGAAGAAAAGACCAATATAATATATAATAGCAAACAGGTTGTTAATATAATTATCATATACTTAAGTAAATAACATAATTTTTATAATTTTACTGTATGATTGTAACACGCTATTTGCATGAATTCCATGTTTTCCGTTATCGCCTGGCATTCCGTCGTTACTAGGCACATTCCGGAGATCGCATGGCATTCCGTCGTTACTCGGCACATTCTGGAGTTTTGCACCTCAATGGTACGTTTTAAGATGTTGTATAATTTATACAATTAGCTTCTATTTTAAATACTCCGTCACATTCACATGTGAAACAAGATTATCACATACGATCATAGAAAGGAATAAAACAACTTTGAAATGGAATATATTAATAATCATTATACTTTATTATATTTTTATAACCAAGAAGATTTGGACTATTTGCGATTACAAATAAATTAAGATCAGACATTATATTTTAAGTGCTAAAGTGACAATTTGTTAATCCGTCTATCTAACCTTTTATATTTCTTTGTGTTTAATTAATTCTATTGTTAAATATATGTTTGTCGTGATGGAAATCACTCTGACCATGGCAAGTTAATCCGTTGGACACTAATCCTTTGCTATAGAAACTGTTTTTATATATGCTTTTGTATGTTATTTGGTAGTCAGTTTAGGTCTTAGGTCTGGTACTGTCCGGACCTTGCTAATAAAGTTTAAAGTATTGGTATTCCGTCTTTGCATTACTATAACACGGAAAACTCCCGGTTATATTTTCATTAACTTTGAAACGAATAAAGATACATTTTCTAGCAATTTTATTTTAACCATTGATATATATATGACGCCCGTCAAGCAAAAACCACCCTTATCGCATTTGACGTCGTTATCGGTAGTCAACGCTAGAATGTAACGTAGAACAAACCGATAAATTGCACGTTGAAATTGAGATATTTTTTCTAAACATAACGTTATCCATGTGAACTGAACAGTCTTTTCTTATATTAATACAATTAAATACTTCTGTAAAATAATGCCGTATTTACGATTTAAAATTTAATTTTGTGATAAATTTCTATTAAAACTTTTCAAATGCTTGTTTTGACACGCTGTATATTCGTACTGTCTTGAGAGGAATGATTTATAAACAATATAATAAAACCCCACACATCAGCAAGTCTCATTATGACATAGTACCACGATATGTGATGATTTACGTATTAACCTTCTACAATATATATAATACCAATGTTGTGTGAAAAAAAACACTTAGATATTTTCTAAAAAACACTAAAAGTTTTTTTCCGCAGCTAGATTTCTTTTATACTTTTTATACGGCAAGTTATTGTATGAAGAATGCAAGAAAATAATCTAATATTTGGCACAACATCATTATGCATGCCAACTGCGGACAATCTTATATGGTTAATCACACGAGAGAGTTTGCTTACAAGCAATTAAGTACGACAGAGAAGAAAGTCTGTCTGAAATTTTTCGTCTTTTATTTTGCCACACTTTAATCCGCAATATTGGCTACTGTACATAAAATGTTCAAATGAAGTATTTTATCAGAAAATATATCAAACAAGAATGTGTCCCAAGTACACGGATGCCCCACTTGCACTATAATTTTCCATGTTCAGTGGACCGTGAAAATGGGCTAAAAACTCTAATTTGGCATTGAAATTAGAAAGATTATATCATAGGGAACATGACTGTGTACTAAATTTCAAGTTGTTCAGACTTCAACTTCATCAAAAACTACCTTGGCCAAAAACTTTAACCTGAACTGGGACGAACGAACGGTACGACCGACGAACGAACGACGGACTTACAGACCAGAAAACATAATGACCCTCTACTATCGTAGGCGGGGCATAAAAATTTGCAATGCGTTTAAAACTGTAAGTATCAAACAAATATCAGTTCATAATTATATCATTCACTTTATAAAAAAAAAATGAGGGTATACTGTTTTGCCTCTGTGTGTCCTTAAGTGAATTCATCCTTAGTCCGTCCGTTTGTCCCATGAATATTTTCGTCGCATTACAAGGATTTCTATAATTCTTTTAATCTTTTATTCTTAAATGGTCTGTGTGGTAGGCCATGAAGAAACAAAACAACAAAGAAAGGAAGAAAAAACAACGAAAATAAAAGTGCTAGAGGCTTGAGCTTATTCGAAAAATGATTAACAATTTTGGATGCATACACGAGATTGCTTAAGCTGGTTAATCATTGTTACAATGTTGTATAATATATGTATACTATTTAATGGTCGCAGTTCAATTTCATTTGTCTTAATTTTCTTTGATTGTGAATAAAACGAGATGCGGGATATTGTTTAACTTAAATTGAGTTGTTGAAATAAATATGCAACTCCAGTACGAAAGGTTATACAACGACGAGAAGACAATTTTTAAATTGATGTTTTTGACTTAATGATCAGAAGTCACTGACTGTATCACCTATCGTGTAAATCTCTTAATTCACGGATAGATAAGGTTAACAATCCGATAATAAAATTTCAATGGAATTTTTAAACGCCATGTAAAAATCAGAAATAGAAACAGAAACAAATGCAATTTGGCAATGTTGCGTTAATTTTCAAAAAAGAAGATGCTGGATATATTACAATGATCTGTAAACATGAAGCAAGGACTAATTGATGCAGCGCAAGCTGAAAAAAACACCATATAATTAGATCACATCAAATAATCTTGTTGTTCTTCATATTTTTTGTCAATCTTGAAATGTCATACTTTAGATGTTAAAAAACGATCTATTTTACTTTTGCATAATATTGAAATTTTCAAGTCCACTTCGAATCCATGGAATCGATATCCAGCGAAACTTATTATAATTATAGTAATACATAAAAATAGTTAATATCTATTACGAAGACGGACAGATTGAAATTTCTCACTCGAGATATATTTTTAATGTTATTTAATAAAGTTTTTAAAAGTTATTTTTCATTTAAACCACTTTTAAATTAACGTGCGTTATAGTTTGTTTTGTAAACATTTACATGCGTATATATTTATTGCAAGAAATATATCTGAAACGGACGAAATTGCACATGCAGCTGCAGTTCTCATTTAACGATAACATTGAAGATAATACATGTAGAAATGAACTACCCAAACGAAGGCAAAGATACGTATTTATTGGGTAAATGAAAATAAAAAGGTGCAGATAAATCCCGTTCTAGATACGGAGAGCGAAAGCGAACAAAATTTTACATAAACTTTTGACAACAGGTAAGTTTGTCGAGATGTATTGCTGTTACCTATATTATTCGAGAGTCCCGTTTAAAATCATTGATTAAACACATCAACAGTAATAGAAATACAAAGAAAATATCAAAATTTTAATAGACATTTGAGGGATTTTTCAAATATGGTACAATATTTGAAAAAAAATAGGCTAGTCTGCATGGTTTACCATAAACAGTACCTCATAACAGACATGACTCTGAACCTCAGATTGTTTTATCTTCTTGGGAATCAAAACAGTCGGTTTTTGACACATATATACCAGCATTTCAGACAAATGGAGCTGGATGTAGATATAAGAAGATGAGCATGAGCATGAGTGTCAATGAAACAACTCACCATCCATGTCATAATTTAAAAAGGTAAACCCTTATAGCTCAAAGTACGGTCTTCAACACGGAGCATTTATAGACTAGATATGTCCACTGAACAGAATGAACACATGTCTGGTCGCCTTCCTGTCCGCACATAATGTTTGCATCTATATATTCTTATGTCGTAGGTGGGACTCCTATACTAGTATAATAGTCCCATGTCGTACGTATATGCCGTCCACATTTAGATAAAACATACCGTATTGTCGGCTATAAATGACCCCGATATGAAAAATCTGAAACAATTAAATTAATTACAGCCGATTCCATTGAGTGTGTAGGCAAGGGTAATAAATTTGGTTAGCTAAAGTATTCGACAATCCTTTCGGAGTAGCCTGGTCTTATAACAGACAGATAGATTGGTTATCTGTCGGATGAGTTTACATTTAAAGGAGTGTAGTTCACCAGAACTAAAAATGACTTCACGGTTAAGCTAGTCGCGAATCAAGATAACCAAAGACATTACCTTTGCCTTCACACTCAATAGAATCGGCTGTAAGTTAATACCAGTATTAAACGCCCTATTGGCAAAATGCATTCCACTCCTTTAGATTAAATGTTCAAAACACTGACCTTCCACGACAAATTCCCACATTGAGCTCCTTTAATCTATATTGTATTTTAATTTTATTGTCAATTTGATTTTGAATGGACAAAGTGTTTTAACTGGCAATATGAATTGATTCAATCTCAACCCGAGAAAGTTCAAATAAGAGAAAAAATAAGTCAAGTTGATCCTTAATATCAAATAAATATAAACATACACCACGCGTGCAATCATAAATTATAAACAGAAAACTCAGATGACCATGTCTTAAAATCAAACGAGTGATACAAAAAATAACACAGAGAAGTTTGAGCAACACGAACCCCATGAAAAATAGATAGTGCCCTGTAAGAATCAGGAGTTCACACTTCAGTGTTGTTGTTTTTATTACATTTTAGATAACACTGAAATTTCTACCAAAATAAAAAGAATTCTTTTATATTTGAATTCCAACAAATGAAAGTCTTTATTGTTCTGTTATTGTAGGAGAAAAAAATCGGTATATGACTGACTATCTTGCTTTGTGTGTGCTACATGTAACTGGACAATATTAGAAAAAAATAAGCCTTTGGTTATACTCAACGTTTGGTAGATTTTGTCAAGCTAAAAAAAAATTTGACGATCAAACTGTAATACTGTATCGCATATGACAGAATTCTTCAAAAAATCATCATCAATAAGTTAAGTCGGTTAACATTGTAAGCAAGAGAACGATGAAACTACTTAGAAAATTGATAGATTATAAACCAATTTTATCTGTTTAGATTAAACCTATTCTATGGTATCAGAAAGTACCATTATTTCATCGTTGCTCATGATAAATCAGAAATTAATTTTCCAAAAAATAATGCACAAAATAAAAGAAATAGATTCTCTGCATCGTCCTTGATAATAGTTCGATAAGTTGGCTCGTCCTGTAGATATTCATGCAGCCAGAACTGCACGTGTTAGGTAGGAACATCTATACATGTATAAAAAAAATCTTCCATATTCTAGGAAGGGATATCAGGTTACATTTTGTCAAGCACCAGCAGAAGAGTAAAGTAGTAAATTGCAGCAAACTTAAATCGACGTCAAAGTGTATGAATTCAACGTTACGTTGAAATTTACGTTAGAACACATTTCATGTGTTACCAAAATTGAAATTTCTAAACTAATTTTTCACCGATCGTTTTTAAATTTTTTACATTGTGTTGGCATAAGTATTCTCTGTTTAATTAATTAAAAATCTGATAATTCATAATTTTTGTCATAAGGGTCGTTTTTGCTTGTCGGGCGTCATATAGTAATCCTTTCAGTTTTTTTGCTGCACTGATATGATTAAAATAGTATTCTCGAATGTGAGAATTTCCGATATTTTTTACTGAGATTGTATTGCATTCTACTAGGTAATGGTATTCATCACCAATAACATTTAAAAAAACACCAATTGCATATCCTCTGGTCGTTCAGAATATTGTCCCATCTACCCATCTCTACTTGAATTTTCACATTACAGCATCTGAATTTGGAAATATATTCAAGTTCGCTTGGTGATAATTGTACCAGATACCTTTGTAAACCGAACATTGTTTGGCTTTTACTAAAAGTTATGTTTCAAATGACTTTTTTATGGTCAATATAAAAATATATTTTACTATTTTTTTTTTACTTCTGTTGGGCATACGATCGAAAGATTACATATCTTATGTATAACCTTTGCGTCGACGTCCGTAAACTTTACACTTTTTGAACTTCTATTTGAAAACCATTTAAAATGATCAATTTATCAAACCATAATTTTCTCCAATGTTGAAGCTTATAATTAAAAGATCATAGCAAGTCATTTTTCATATCAGACCACGGTCAATATGAGGCTTTCGGAATCTTGGGATAATATTAAACCTTGGGCTGTTAACACATCTGATATGAAAAATGCCATGTAGTAATCTGATAAAATAACCTGTCAGTCATTGATAATTAATGACGATGAGAGCAACGGTCACACTTGCAGCTACTTTAGTGTAAATGCATAACAAAAATGTTACCGGAGTGCAAACTATTATCGGCGAGCTGATGACAAAAATTTGCAGTTATTCTAGCATAGATATGTATTATATACTATCTGAGTGCTAATTAATTGTGGTGAGAACAGTGATCACACTTAAACATACATATCTATCCTCAATGACATCAGACGTTTGTATAACTGGTCTCTGAAACAGAAACAGACCCAACTTTAAAGTTATATATGAGGATTTTATCGCATGTGTACAAATATGGGCAAGCAAATAAAGTTTATGTCTGCATTTTACAAAAACAAATCAAGACGCTATTTGATTTGTTTAAACAATGAGAAATTATAAAATTTCGAAGTTTTGATATTGCCAGGAACGAAATGAAATCAAATTCTAAAAAGAAAATCTTTGAAAAATACCATTATTTTCAAAGTAATTTAAACTGATTAGTTCAAAAGAACAATTTACAGTAGATGGGCTATTAAATAACCAGAATGGTCCACTTATAAAAAGATGGAGGGGTGGGGGAGGGGGATGAATAATTATAACGATACGAATTCATTACGACAGTTTTGGAAATAGAATACAAATATGTATATGTAATTGTAGGCCCATTCTAACCTCAGGTTTTCTTAAGTTAAACAAAAAGTGACAGCCATTTCATGTTAAAAACAAATATTATCATGATTTTTGCAAAAGTGCAATTGTCTAAAAAAAAAAAAAAAAGGGAAGGACTTATCAAAAAAGATAACAAATAAAAATAAAACAAGGAATCGAATGGCTGATCTCTGAAATTGCTGTTAATGTTATTCATTTGGCTGACATTAAAAAAAGAATTGAATACTACTTTTTGTAAACTCATCGGGATGTAAAAGCGTTCACCGAGGTACATTTTGAATGAAGCTCGGAAAAGATTCTTTAAAATAATGTTCGCACAGTCATCGCTATTACAACCCTTTGAAATTACTAAAAGAAGTATTCAATACTTATAATTACCTTAAACGGACTGCAATAAATTTTGATTCACTGCAATTTTCATTCTCAAAATGGATTGTTTTGAATCATTGCAAAATGGCTAAAAGTTTAGGTTTTTTCGCTAAAAACCAGTGTTTTAAATTTAATATATGATTACTTACATATATCTTTTTAAATAACCATTTCATGGAGAGAAACAATTCGCAGCCATGTTGAAAAACCTTAATTTCTTTTGAGCCAGAGATACTGCATTCAGCTTTTTAATTATTCAGCTGAATACAATTTATCTATTAAAGAAATAAGATAAGAAAATTCCGAACTGGTTTAGTATCATCCTGCAATAAAAAGAAAAGAAATAACATCTTTGCTATAAATTTAGCAGTCCCTTTTTATATATAATACACAATACATTTATATATTAAAACTAAATTTTTAGCCTACCGAAAATTTTAATTCAAAACTCTTACGGCTAAAATTTTAGCTGCCAAAAAAAAAAGATTCACTTTATGAAACTAAAATTTTAGCATTCTTCGAAATTTGAACAAGTTCTTATAATAGTAAAGTTACATGATATAAAATGCTAAAGTTTTAGTTTTTTCACGAAATTGTATGATGATTCATTACATGTAAAATATTTCACATATGAGGTGTTATGTATATTATGTCTCGGCGGCGGATAAGGGAGGGGGTATATTCCTGGAACTTATGCTTTGACCCCCGTTCCCCCTTATGAAAATGGCTGGATCTGCCCCTGTATCTTGATTAAAGAATACTAAGTAACAGATACTTATTTACATGTAGGTTTCAAAGAAACACAATAGCTGCATTTGCATATTTGTGACACGGTATTATCGCTAAATGTTTGTTATCATCCTCCTTTTGTATACTTCAAATTCATATTGTATACTAGGCAATACTGTTTATTATATGTTGTGTCCACATATGTTATACGTTGTTTGTTTTAAAAACAATATATAAACCATTAAGATTAAGTCAAGACAAGACAAACCTAACGAGGAGTCCGTTTGGCTTTGGACCGGCGATTGAAGATGTCCAAAATATGAATAAAAGAATACTTGAAAAAAATGTATAACAATCAACAATTGACTGAGCTGTTTGAACATATATATCAGCTATAGAACTTGTACATGAGCATATGGGTCCAGTAGATACTTTGTTTACATTTTGTTATACAAACAAAAACTAGATAAACAAGTCAAATATAAGGAAATACTCACGTAAAAGATTCCTGATGTTTCCTCCTGTTTTGATATTATTCTTTCTATAAATAAAATTCTCATTGCAATTTATAAAACAGACAAATTTGATGTTTTTGCCATTTAACAATAAATAAAATATAAATTTGCGCCATTTTGAAGTCTTCAAAATTCGTTATCTTTCAAACGCTTTAGACAAGGGATAAATCAAGGACTTTTCAAACGTTCAGGTGAGTTCAGCATTTAAAGCGCTTTTATGTTTTGACTTTTGTCTCCTAAATGCTTGAATAATTGTATGACCTTTATATTATTTGTTTTTAAATGGTGTTTCAACAAAGAAAGCAATTATAATATATTTCCAATTTAATTTTTAATAACTGTTCTGATGTTAATACTTGATTTATTTCACTTGACTGGCGGTGTTTAACCGGTTTGCAGGAAGGCGTAACAGGAAAATCAAAAATAGCCTTTCTAGACGGCATAATCTTCTTCTTCTTCTTCTGTAGGTTTCTAGCGATCCTTCAATTATTGAAGATTATTCGCCGGGCGTCGACTATAAAATTTAGAATTTACATTTTAGCAGGAAAAAATCAAAAATAACAATATCAAGAAAAAAAACCAAAATAACGTATGTACATTCAAAAAAAAAAAATTTTGATAAAACTATATACATTTGATAACAGAATAGTTAGGGATAGAATATGGGGATGAGAGCAGATTCTGTGATCATACTCTTAAATCCCTCTACTGTACTGCATGATACTATTTGTTGTGGCAGATAGTTCCAATTTATAATTGTTCGTGGATAAAAAGAATATTTATAACTGTCTTTAGATGTTTGTATTTGCCTAAATGAGTGCGGATTGCTATGTCTGGTTCTATTGTCTAGTGGTATCAAAAGGTTATGTGTAGGGACTGCAACAATTTCATGAATAATTTTGTAGAAGAAACCAAGTCTGTAAAGAAAGCGCCTAATTTCAAGTGGGTACCATTTTAGGTCTGTCATCATTTCAGTAACTGAGCTGGTGTTATGGAAGCGATTACATGAGAAGCGTGCTGCTCTTCTCTGAACTTTTTCGATTTGTGTAATTTGTTGTTTTTGATGCGGATCCCAGATTGTTGAGCAGTACTCTAATTTTGGTCGTACAAGAGCTTTATATGCATGTGCTTTAACTTTTGGAGAGGCTATTTTTAGGTTTCTACGAATAAATCCAAGGGACTGATATTTGCTTTTGATGTCATGTTATCTATATGTTTGTCCCATTTTAAATTTGATTGAAGAGTTAGGCCTAAATATTTTGTAGAGTCAACTTTTTCTAGAGAGTGATTGTGTAATTTATAAGTGAAGTCTAAAGGTTTGCGTTTTTGAGTTACACTGAGAATGTTGCACTTATCAGGATGAAAATGCATGAGCCAGTCCTGCTCCCACCTGCTCCAATTATTTGGACTATCCGTATATATACAGGTGTTTTTGGATAAATTCTTCGATTAGTGTTCAGCTATTTGTCCCATACTAGTATCATACCGTCCGCTCTTTTGTATATCCGTTTTGTGACACTGATAATAATTAGAAATCAATTATAATTGTAACGGAAATCATCCTTATTGCACACATCTTCAAAAAGACTGTTTTATGTTTAACCCCGCCGCATTTTTTGCGCCTATCCCAAATTAGGAGCCTCTGGCCTTTGTATTTAATTTTAGTTTCTTGTGTACAATTTTGAAATTAGTATGGCGTTCATTATCACTGAACTAGTATATATTTGTTTAGGGACCAGCTGAAGGACGGCTCCGGTGCGGGAATTTCTCGCTACATTGAAGACCTGTTGGTGACCTTCTGCTGTTGTGTTTTTTTATTTGGTCGGGTTGTTCTCTTTGACATATTCCGCATTTCCATTCTCAATGTTATGTCCATATTCAAATTAAAGCGTAAGATCAGTTGAAATTACATTGGAAATAACATATATTATATCGACTTTTTTTATAAACCATGCCAGCAAAAAAAGGAGTTTTGATTATGCAATTCCTTCAAATTCCCTTCAATTGTCCAATTATTAATATTTAAATTAAAAAAACCTAAGATTTCAAGTCCACCAGGTGCAGCTGACCGTCAACTATGTTGTCTTATTTTTTGGTTCTTTTGGTCGAATAGCTCTTTAACTGTTTCTGTTGGGGTTTTTTTACATCCTCGTCTTTCAAATCTGAGGCTCTGAGCGTAAATGATTAAGATTAACCCTTAAGAGCTTTGGACGCATGCGATATATACCGTATTTTAATTTTTTCTAACTAATGCAGAAATTTTTGTTGTCAACAGTTATCTTAGTCTGACCTCAGTCTCAAACTGTTTTTTATTAATGCTGTTATATGAAATATATGACACAACGCAGAAGAGGATATAAGGTAAACTTTGTTTGGCAAAAGAGGGGCGAAAGATACTAGAGGGACAGTCAAACTCATAGATCGAAAATAAACTGCATTTACTGACATCGCAATGGCTAAAAAACGAAAAAGACAAACAGACAAACAATAGTACACAAGACACAACATAGAAAACTAAAGACTAAGCAACACAAACCCCACCAAAAACTGGGGGGTATCATTTGCTCCGGAAGGGTACGCAGATCCTGCTCCACATGTGGCACCCGTCGTGTTGCTTATGTTATTTCAACAAACCTGGTAAATAGTCTCATTCGGTAGGTCACATTCATGAAAAGGGAATGGGGTTGTAGTAACCACGTAAGGAACATATCTGATATCATCTGTGAAACTGTTCATCAATAGCGGTTATTAACCAGCTCTTGATATCGTATCAATTTGAAGATATATACTCCGTATGCAGGCGCTGCTGGAATGTTGCTACTTAGATCCTCATTGTCAATGTGTAGATGTAAGTCAATATATGAGGCCGACTTAACTGTATCTGTTGTATCCTTTATCTCGTGTTCGATGGGATGGATGCGTTCAACATAGTCACAATAGCAATTGCAATAGTGGACAAATTGATACAGTGGTATGTGTTAACTCGTGCAAAGTCGTGATTTTTGGAAGGAAATACCGATGCTTCAGTATGTATATATAATATGCATGATTATTTATTTGTAATTCCGATTCTTCCACTTAAGCATGTTAAGCTAACTTTCTCATTCATTGGTGTAGGAAGAATGTCAATCATTAGAGAAAAGTCCGAAACAAAACAAAAAAAATAAGTCGACATTTCAAAATCAGAGATCAAGCAGAAGCCGCTGAAGAAGCATTCACAAAAGTACTCCGAACACGCATTGTTTATGAATTGTAATGCAAGTTCTCCATGCTATAAATGCTAACAAACCCTTCAATTTTCGGCCAATGCTTTTAATTTTGTGTGAAGGTTTGTAAAGTGAGCTGATGTTTAATGCTAGTACCATATGGCTTATTTACTCGTTGAAATTTCTAGAGAACACTTGTATTGATGACAGAAATTATAGGGTTCTGATATTTTGTGTGATTTGATATGCTAGAATCTTAATCATTTACACTAAACTTGATCTCTGCTTTTGAATAATCTCTTTGAACTGTTTGGGAGGCTAAATGCTATTCCTGACTATACAGCTTCAGGTATGTTCAACTTGGCGTTTGTTTTCGTTGTAGTTCAGTGCTTTTGATGTTGTTTTCATCTTATAATTGATTGTTCTGTTTTGGTTTGTAACCCAAATTTGTTTTATTGTTTGATTAGATTAATGACTATTGAACAGCGGTATACTACTGTTGCTTTAAATACAATCAAAGAGTTTTTTCATGATGAAGACTATACTGTAATATTCATATCCTTGTGTCTTTGGCTAGAACATTATGGTAGAACATTGGCAATCATGAAAACTAATTACCTAAACATAGAAGTTATTCCATGTCTATGGTTAATGACTTTGTAAGGAGGAAAATAAGAAATAAAACTGTTACTTTGAGAAACTTTAAAATACCCCAACAGTTTTTGTTTGCAGCCTTGATTTGTTTTCTTTTTATCAAATTATGACTGTTGAACATTGGTTGCCTATATTTGGAAATTTATTAAAAAATTAAAAAACACATTCCCATGAAATATTAAATAATCAATAGACCTTGAGACCTTAAATGCTACAATATTTTGAATGTTCATTCAAAATATGGCCTCTTCAAATCTTTTTTTTTCTGCTTATTATTTTTCAGTATGTTTCGTCTATGAATAAATCAACAACTACTAGTAACTAATATATGATTAAAATAAAAACAAATAATATTCAATTGTGTACTAATCATTTATTAGCATAATAAACAAATAACAATGTGAAAGATGTAATACTATGGAATAACAGAATAACATTATCCAGGTCTGCCACCTGTTAATTGTTGTTGTCCTACTGGTAAATTACGGAAAGGGCTATTTGTAATAGGACCATGGTAAGGTGTTGCATAGGTACATTCTGAAAGTTGATTAAGTCTTTCATGTCTATATTCAGTGCATCTCAAACAAATGCAAACTGGTAAAATGTGCACCAAATAATGAGCATGACAGGTTTTAAGTTCGTGCAATAACCTCATAAAATCTTCTGCACTTATATGTCCCTGTGAATTTACTCCATGTAAATTAAGTAAATAAAACTCATTAATGACAGAACGATACATTGGTTTGATATAAAGTGAATGAATGGCAACAGCATTTTTTGCTCTGATTTTTCGTGGCAGAAGCAGTTTAACAAAGTCTGTTTCAAGTTTGAACTTTTCAATCAGTGGAACAAGATGACCTGTTTTGCCCTCTCTACATCTTTTTACTTCATTATTGTCATTTAATAATTGTTTAAATAAAAAGCCTAATGTAAAATTGTGATTATACTCTGATAAAATAATTTCTATTTCTACAATATCATTTTCATTTTGCATTTGCATATAATTATTAACAACATCTAATAAAAACTCACTCCTTTTTAGTGCTAAATTAACTTTGGCCTGGGGCGCAATGGTAACCACACTGGGTTCACCATCATGACCAAAGTTTAAATGAAGAATTAGCTTATTCATGATAGAATTGCGATATCCTTTTTCCTTTTTTCCCAACTATTTAATTATAGTTCCCTATTAAGAATTATATTCTTACCCACCCCAAAAAGGAAAAAGGATAAAAGCAGATATGTTTTCAAGATGCTTCTACACCATAGCAAACCTTCAGACAATCATGTGGATATTGTTTTCAAAACACTCTTTGAATGTCCAAACATTTGGTCTTTACCCTTAAGGGTTAATCAATAATCAACAAGAGACGATTTGGAGCATAACCTCTTCATCCTGGCTGAACGCTAACAGTATGAAGATCGTTACACACCAATATTTGTCTTTTATTCAATTCAATAATTTGACAACTTGTATATCCGAGCAGAATGATTAGGTAAAAAGATTATCTCTATATACATTATGGTACATATTATGCAAAGAAAAAGAAAATTAAAGATGCATGATGCATGAATATTTTTACATTTATGTTGCACAAGATTATCCACAAATTCTGAAGGTTCACAAAAAAGCTGATAATGTAACAGAATAAATAAAGACACACAATTTATTAAAAAAAAACTTAACATATTGTTTAAGAAGATTGTTTAAGCAAACAAGAACAATAAAATATTAAAGTCACAAGATAGACTTTATTTATCTATCATTATCCTCGAATCATAACAAAAATTAACTGTGAGATTCCATCTCTATCAATGAATCTAGAATGCACTTCCTTTTTTTATAACTATAATAACTCAATCCAATTGGAGCATAACCGCTTCATCCTGGCTGAACGCTAACAGTATGAAGATCGTTACACACCAATATTTGTCTTTTATTCAATTCAATAATTGGACAACTTGTATATCCGAGCAGCATGATTAAGTAAAAGTATTATATCTATATATAGTATAATGTAAAAAATCAAGTTCATATTTGACTTGAACTTCTTTATATATATAATAATAATTTCTTGCTGAAAAGATCGGGCTTTAGCAAAACTTTACAGAATTTGAACTTTTTTCTCAAGTTTCTTGGCCAATATACTAGATATAGGAGGGTAAATATTACACAGTGATAAAAACAATACTTATAGTTATGACTTTTTTGTGCATAAATGAATACACATGACCTTAATGGAAAGAACTGTGCAATACACTCTTTTGTTTGTATTGCAGACTCATTTACTTGATGGAAAAAAAATTTAACATTAAAAATATTAGTGTAGAAAATTTGCAGACATGACATACATTAACACTATTGAAAAACTTTAGATAAATAATCGCAAGTTCCACAGAATTAATACACAACAATGTGTTCTCTTTCCTGATTTCTATTATTTGCCTAGCATTTGGTCATACTTATATTTAAGTTGCTACTTGTACATAAAACAAGTTTTGCTGTCATAGAACTGCATGACTAAGCTAAAGGTCAAGATTTTCTTCGAAGGGATTTTGTTATATTTTAATATATTAACACTTTTTTCCTTATTCTATTACTGATTTTCATAAATTAGACAAAAAAATATTAACAACTTTTTGAAATATCATAGTTTTATCATAAAAGTAGACATCCATTCAACTTATTTGAAATATGACACAAAGTATCCTGAATTTGTTGTTTCATATCAGATGAACTTATTTAAAACTTAACATATTACATATATTATTTTACAAGTTCTTTAGACATATCTTTCTTCTTTTTCTTTTTTTCTCTGTCTTATCAACATATGTTTTCAAGTTTTTAATAGTACCAATATCAGTCAGTCTTACTGTGCACTTCTTTGATTCTGTTGCATCCACTTTTTCATTTTTTGAAGAACAACTTGTTCGTTTTCTTCCTAAAAAGATAAATTTATTATATTAGCAAAAAAACTTTTATATTGCTTAAATCACATGACATATCAGGAACAGATAACTTTTCTTACTTTGTAAATACTTGGAAACTATATCATAATATTCAGATCAACTTATGCTTAGATTATCCAAGTACAGTTCAAAACAACAACTTGTTTTAATGAAACAAATATATTGTCCAAGGCATATAAAATATATTTTGGATCTTTCACTTTGATCTGCATAAGGATGACAAAAACACAAAT
Organism: Mytilus trossulus; assembly: GCF_036588685.1. NCBI lineage: Eukaryota > Metazoa > Mollusca > Bivalvia > Mytilida > Mytilidae > Mytilus > Mytilus trossulus. The sequence continues at coordinate 368,806 of NW_026963293.1, read as the reverse complement.
TCAGTCATTCAAACTGACAAAAGATTATTTCTGATTACCTTAAAAAAACAGACAGCATTCCAATACCTTAGAAGAGATAGACAAGGTGTCATCACAATGTGTCTGCTGTCTCTTACATTTGTATAAATGAATTATGGTCAACTATGCCCTTCAGTCCCTGGCATTATTTTGTGTATGTTGTTTCTTTCAGTATAATAAAAGTCTTACTGAATTGATATTTGTAGAAAAATAAGTTTATTGTCCTCTCAGATACAACTATTACCCTCAGATTTATCTCAGGGTACAACAATTTTCTATTCCCCTAATACCTTGTTAGGGGAATCCCAATCCTCACCTTACCTGGGACACTAATTTGTTTAGTTCTTTTATATGTTTTGGATAATAATAGTGTGGCGTCAATTTTCACTGCACTAGTACACATTTTTTATTAGTTGCCAGCTAAAGGTGTTGGATTTTCTCTCTGTGTTGAAGACCCAAACGGGGTCTTCAGATGTTTCTGCTCTTTGGTTGGATTATTGCTTTTTTACACATTCCCAATTTCCATTCTCAATTTTGTCATTATTTCAACTTCTTTAAATTTTGCATTATGAAACTGAAATTTGTTTTCACACACCTTAAATCTGTTTTATCAGTTATCATTCATTTCAAAAATAACTATCAAAATAGCAGCAAAGCAACTGAGAAAGATTGTTGCATAAGGAAACTAAACTACCACATTCATAAAACATCTGCCCTATGGTAAAGTAAATATCAGTGAGATGCAAACAATCTCTATTGGGTCTATTGTATTATATACTAAGAGATATTATAAAACCTTCAGCCTTACACAATCTTCCAATTTTAAGTATATGGTGGCAATCTCAAAAATTGGTAGAGAAGCCACAGTCACCAATACAACCTTTGACTGATTTGATATTGTAACAAGGGCTCTCAAGAGCCTGAATCGCTCACCTTAATTTTTTTGGTTAAATCTCTCATCAATGATTATTTTGGCTTTTCAATTTATTTAAATGTTCTTTGAATCGTCCTATTTTCTTCAAAAGCAAAAAAAATATCATGTTCTCCTATGTTCTATTTTAGCCATAGGAGCTATGTTTCTTGACATACAAGGAAATGAAATATAAAATTTATACTAAATACTCTGAAACTCATTTAGCCTAAGTTTGGCTGAAATTTATACAGCAGTTTCAAAGGAGAAGATTTTTTAAAGTAAGTCAACATGATGAACAAATTGTGAAAAAAGTCTTTAAAGGGCAATAACTCCTTAAGGAGTCAATTGACAATTTTGGTCAAATTGACTTATTTGTAGATCTTACTTTGCTTAACATTTTTGCTGTTTAAAGTTTATCTGTATCTATAATAATATTCAAGATAATAACCAAAAACTGCAAAAGTTCTTTAAAATCATCAATTCAGGGGCATTATACCTGAAAAACCAGTTACCCAATTCAGCTAAAAATTTCAGGACAGGTAGACCTTGACCTAATAAATACTTTAACTTCTTGTCTTATTTGCACTAAATGCTGAAGTTTTTGAGATGTAAGCCAAAAACTGCATTTTACCCTGTGTTCTATTTTTAGCCATGATGGCCAAGTTTTTTGACGAAATAGAAAATAAAACACAAACTTTTTTTTATACACCCTATTGATCATTCAGTTGAAGTTTGGTTGAATTTGGTTGATTAGTTTTAGAGGAGAAGATTTTTTAAAGTGAGAAAATATGATGAACAAATTGTGAAAAATTGTCATTAAAGGACAAAAACCCCTTAAGGGGTCAATTGACAATTTTGGTCAAATTAACTTATTTGTAGATCTTACTTTGCTGATCATTTTTGCTGTTTACAGTTTATCTTTATCTATAATAATATTCAAGATAATAACCAAAAACTGCAAAATTTTCTTAAAATTACCAATTAAGTGGCAGCAACCCAACAATGGGTTGTTTGATTCATCTGAAAATTTCAGGGCTGATAGAAATTGACCTAACAAACATTTTTACCCCTGTCCAGTTTGCTCTAAATGCTTTTATTTTTAAGATATAAGCCAAAACCTGCATTTGACCCCCATGTTCTATTTTTGGCAATGGCGACCATGTTTGTTGATAGATCAAAACTTCAGATACAATTAATAAACTAGATACCCTAAGGAAAATTCAATTAAAAGTTTGGAAGTATTTGGCCTAGTAGTTTCAGAGGAGAAGATTCTTGAAATAATTTACGACCACAGACAACAGACAACAGACGACGGACGACGACGGACGACTACGGACGCCAAGTGATGGCATAAGCTCACTTGGCCCTTCAGGCCAGGTGAGCTAAAAACTTCAGAATATTTACCATTTTCAGTAGTTTCACCAATCTTTCCACCTTGTCCAGAAGTTTCACCTATCTTTTCACTATCTCCAGTTATTTCACTAATCTTTTCACATTGTCCAGTAGTTTCACTAATCTTTTCGCCTTGTCCAGTAGTTTCACTATTTTTTTCATTTTGTCCAGTAGTTTCACTAATCTTTTCACCTTGTCCAGTAGTTTCACTAATCTTTTCACCTTGTCCAGTAGTTTCACTAATCTTTTCATTTTGTCTAGTAGTTTCACTAATCTTTTCACCATGTCCAGTAGTTTCACTAATCTTTTCACCATGTCCAGTAGTTTCACTAATCTTTTCACCTTGTCCAGTAGTTTCACTTATCTTTTCATTTTGTCCAGTAGTTTCACTAATCTTTTCACCTTGTCCAGTAGTTTCACTAATCTTTTCACCTTGTCCAGTAGTTTCACTTATCTTTTCACCGTCTCCAGTAATTTCACTGGTCTTTTCTAAAATTGGGCACACATCTATAGCATCATTTAAATCTGAAAAAGTAAAAATTGCATATGGTTAATTATCTTTTTTTAGATGATGACATTCCTTTTCACCATCATATGGTGTTTATATTTCAACTTTTACAATTTCGCTTGTGTATGTAACAATGTACTAGATTTTAGCGATAGAAATCTATGTATTGCTGAAAAATAATTACACAAGGATTTTAGATATCATAAACTAGTCAAAACATTTACTAAATCTTATCATCAGTACAAGGTCATCATTCATAAATAGAAATCAGCATGCAGACTTCCTATACTTTCTAGTGTTTCAAATCCAATACGGTTAAATTATTTACAAACGCAAAAAATGTCAGCTTTCAACTCAAAATCTTTAAAAAGACCTATTAAAAAAGGGATATATTTACGATTCTGTTTTCATGTTATTAAAGATGGCAAATTTTAGCTTTAATATTGATTCACTAATGGGGTCATTGCAAGAGACAGGGTTATGTACTTCTGTAATGATACTTAATCACTAACAGGAGGAATTGAGATTGATATTCATATGATGAAGACATTAACTTTCAGTCAGTTTAATCCAAGTTTTGAGCTGGCCTGTCAGTAAATGCTAGTATTACTTTGTTAATTTATGTACCATTGTCATTTTTTTTAGTTTCTTTTGTTACCTATATTTCTTTCACTGTGCATAATGCTGTGTGTTTGTATTTTCTGTATTGGCAAGAGGCATAGGGGATATCTCAAAATAACATGTTTAACCAATCCCATTTTTTCACCTGTCCTAAGTTAGAAGCCTCTGGCCTTTGTCATCTTGATTGATTTTTAAGTTTAGTTCATTAATATATTTCAGAGTTTAGATTGACATCAGTTATCACTAGACTAGTTCACATTTATGTTTAGGGCCCAGCTGTATTGAAGATCAATTGTGGCCTTTGGCTGTTTTCTGCTCTTCGGTCATGTTTTGTCTGTTTGACACATTTCCTATTTCCATTCTCAATTTTACTTTGAATAAAATAACAATCTTAACCAATTGTTCAGAGACTTATATAGGTCTTTACATTCTTAATTACAAGTGGTATTAGTTGAAACGAAACATAAAAAAGGTGAAAAGTAGACAATGAAGGTGTCAAAAAACAGTTAATCTTACCCTGATACTGAAAATATATGGTTTCTATGTATTTTCATTAAAAGCCCAGAAAAAAAATTGTCACATTGATTTAATCCAGATGTTAAAAATGTCTAGTTAAAATTCATACTCACCATATGTTGGTTTTACTGGAGAACTTTCCGCACTTGGTAAAATATTCAAATTTCTTCTCCCTACAAAAATCATTATCCAATAAAGTCCTTCAAACACATGTATACAGACAGTATACTATATATTTTATTTTCAAAACTTTGCTCTGAATACTGTCAGTTGGTCATAAACAACCTTCTTTTCAAATTTCATAAAATTTCAAGAAGGTTTGACACAATGTTTGATTTCTCAAAAGACTGTAACCACAGATTGAACCTTAAAGAGGGGCGAAAGATTCCAGAGGGACAGTCAAACTCATAAATTGAAAATAAACTGACAATGCTATGGTTAAAAACAAAAATTACAAAAAGACAAACAATAGTACACAAGACACAACATTGAAAACTAAGCTTAGCAACACAAACCCCACCAAAAACTGAGGGTGATCTCATGTGCTCTGGAAGGGTAAGCAGATCCATATAACTGTTGACAACGAAGCCAATAAAGCATGTCTAGGATCACTTTGTTCTATAAACTAAACTTCAATCTAGTATCTGACATGCCTTATATAATTCCTTTTCTTTGAAGTAGGCTGGACACATAGTTATCTAGAACAACATAACACTGTATATATACATACTGAAATAAGAAAATATACCTACCATCTGTTGCTTTTAATGGAGATCTGTCACTTGTTGAGGAATTTTTTTCTGTTTTTCCTACAAATAGGTCATAACTTTAATCTTCATTACCTATAAATTATTAAGACAACTACAGAAAAAAATTAAGCTTCAGGTTTCCAAATGGTTTAACAATTCTTTGGTCTTAAGGACAGCCATTAAAATGGATATAAGAATACGTCATAGTTTCAACTTACATTGTCCCTATGAGTAAGGTGAGCTAAATATTGATTTTTCTAAAATAAAGTTAATTTGAATATAATATTTTTTTACTCACTCACCTTCCATTGCTTTTAGTGGAGAACTGTCTTCACTTGTGAAGGAATATACATTTCTTTTTCCTATAAAGTAATCAATTATTAAGGGTTAAATGCGACTGTGCTGAAGAATCTGACTAGTCACACCATTACATTAGGGGCTCAATTGTAATACAATATATTCTAAAAATAAGTATCTTATCACCAATTACTTCAGATGTAACTTGACTTAGCTAGCACATCTAATAACTGTAGCTCATTGTGACCCAAATATTCTAACACAAGTAAGATAAAATTAACCTTATCCACCAACAAATTAAACACATGACCTGCTAATGACTTGTTGATCCTTTTGAAAAGTATTGGTTTTATCAAATACTATGCTCATTCATGGTGCGCTTTTGTGTACAATACTGACTGTGTAAATATATTGCTAGAAATTTAGAAAGCAAAACTTTATCCCATATTTTACTAAGCATAACCCACTCATTATTCAAAGTAGTTGACAACATGAAAATGCGCTCGAACTAGATGAATGGGTTTTATTTCGCTGTTCTGGAGAAATAAGTAATAAAAACATTGAAGTTCAAACATCAAACTGAAATATTCAAAGTATCTGCAAACAGGCAGTGGATGTCTGTCAGATACAATTATCAAAGAGCTGGGCCATGAGGGCATGATATACACCTCACCACCCTTTCAGCTCTTCATTGTCATTATGCTTTAATGAAATAATCCGCTAAAAATACTTTGAGCACTGCTTAAATAGACTTAAGCACCCAACATGGTAAATTGTGAGACATGAAAACACAGTGGTATCCATTTCATTTCAGAAATTTATATTGAAACAAGAATGTGTCCAAAGTACATGAATGCCCCACTCGCACTATCATTTTGCATGTTACATGGACCGTGAAATTTGGTAATAATCTAATTTGGCATTAAAATTAGAAAGATTATACTATAGGGAACAAATGTCATGTATGTACTAAGTTTCAAGTTGATTGGACTTCAGCTTCATCAAAAACTACCTTGACCAAAAAACTTTAACCTGAACAAACGGACCCACAGACAAACGGACTAACGGATGCACAGACCAGAAAACATAATGCCCCTATACTATCATAGGTGGGGCATAAAAAGGGTGGTTATACATGTAATCAAGTCACCAGGAAACCTGCTCAAAGTGTTTTGAATAAGAGTTAGAAAACTTGAAAATCCCTCCTATTTTATGAATAAAATCCCAATACTCCTTTTAAACATAAAATCAACAAAATTTCAAATAAGAAAAGGGAATGCAATTAAACAACTCACCAAAGTTAAGTTTACACATTTTTATTTATAGTGGATTGGGAATCAAGTTTTGCAACTTATATTAATTTCTTTCCACTTTGCGGGTACGAGTGCTGCTCTTTTTCGAAATCTCCAAGAGTGTCTTTTACATGCAAGAGCTATGGCTCTCTCTTAACACCGGTCAGCCATCTATTGTCCCCTTCCAACGGACTATCATCTTTTCCTCAAGACTATACTCGCGAATGGTGTCAAGGGAGAGCTGACAATTCAAGTCCTGAAATTTTCATCCCAACTGGGAATTGAACCAGGAAACTTTGTGATAGTAGTCCGATGCACTCACCACTACACCACCGCTCACTAAAGTTTCATGGAAATCCCTCAAAGCATTTTTAAGTTTTAATCAGAATTCTATCAAATTTTTATGAATAAATTCTCATAAATCAAAAACGTAAAATCAACAATATATAAAACTTGAGGCTCTCAAGAGCAGGTTTTTAATTACATATGATTGACACCAAATAAATGGCAATACCCAAAATGACCTTTCAACCAACAAAGGACAGTTAAGTATTTGAATTTTCCTTTTTTTTCTTCTTGAAAGAATTAATTACCTGAATCAATCTGGACTGATTTCTTTTTTAAACACTTTTTAAATATTCTTCCTACAATAAATTTATAAACTGTTTGATCCTGAATTAATAAAGTTTACAAAGTGAAATTTTTAAATATTTTTTTTTAATGCTACAAATGTTGTTAACAAGAATCATACATGAATTTGCAATTTATATCATATATAATAACTATTGTTGACCATCAAAACTGGTTCACGGATTCAGACAAAGCCAAAGCTTGGTCATATTTCAAACACAATGACATTCTTTAAATGGAATTAGAATATACTAATTGTCTTAGTAACATGCTAAATCATGGTTCACTATCTCAACCATGATATTTGCTCAAATTATACTTCTTTTCCCACTTCACAATGATGCTTAATCAATAGCTTGCTTTATTAATTGTGACTTTTTTTTAGTAATGCCTTGAAGAGAAAGAACAATTGAAATCAATAGCAATTGTTTCACTTTCCCATCTGTATTAAAGTTATGTGTTATTAAGCAGAAATATCAGCAGGGTTACAAACGAAAAATATCTTTCTTTTTTCATTGGCAAAATAGCCCTTCAGAACATGCTATATCTAATCAGAATGAGATAACTCGTATGGTTGTTTTTATAGTCATGTCACTGATTTGATAAAAAGGTTTTTTTTTGGTTCTTGACAAATAGAATACCAATATTTTTATTGTTGAGGTCTCTTATACTTTGAATACTCAAGAAGGCAAAGGTTTTTCTTATTGTATTATTGTTGAAGACCGTACAATGGTCTGTTTGTTAAAAACTTGTTTAATGGGCTTTTCTGAATGGTTGTCTCATTGACTATAACACATCATGTCCTTATATTTATATTTCTTTTCAAAATGATTTTTTTAATGACCAACCTTTAGCTGATCCTATTAAAGCTTTGCCTTTTCTTGTCCGAGATGGAGAAATCATATCATATTTCTTCTGAGTGTTAACAATATACATATCTAAAACATAAAAAAGTAATGAAAATAATCTAATTGAAGGTTCTTTTTAAAATTAACACTATAGTATAAAATCATTTAAAAAAAAAACTAGTCATTCAAATAAGTTTTGAAACTGTGAATATCTGCATCATGCTCTGATATTTGCTATTAAATGTTTTTCCTATGAAAATCAATGCTTCCTTTTCACATGTGACATGATATTCTCAAGAGCTAAACATGCTTAAGTAAAGGAGATCCCAGAAACATAGGTCTGTTTAATATCTTGGTTGATATTATTTTGAATTTTTTTCCTATGTTCTTTGCTTTATGGTGGTTTTTTTACTACCTTTCTGTACCTTTCAATATATTTTCAACCATTTAGATTAAACCTTTTATATCATTTGAAAAATCAGTTCCAAGGGAATGTGTCAATGCCATATTATAGATATTCAGACTGATTACCTTCTAATACTTTGAGAGTATTTAAAACAAGCTGCCATGCATCTGTACTAAAGTATGGCTCTGCTGCAGTTTGTGTTTCTGGACACAACAACACATCAGTATAACTGATCAACTGTTCTGGCTTTGCCTCCACTTCTTCCTCTTCAATTAAGGACATTCCTGATTCTGCTCTTAAAACAGCATCTGAATCAGCCATGTGATGTAAAAACCCTTGAACAATATCATTCAAGTTTATAGGTGAACATTTATGAAACTGTCATTTCAAATTATTCATTTACAATGTAGAAAAGAGTAGCCTTCCATAGTATGTTTTACTTCTAGGCATCTATACACAACACTTACTTATTCAAGAGAAAAGTGTGGTAATACCAAGTTTTCCAAATAAATAGTTATAAATGTTGATATGACATTAAAAGTAATCCAAATGTTGAAACTAATGTAGCAATACTTCTGCAAAATATTTAAAGTCAATGAACCATGACCAAAAGTGCAATATGCCATTTCATCTCAGTGAAGATGAGATAACCCAAAGTTAAAACAAGTGAAACTGTGAGCTACTGGAAAATCTTAATAGTGTAAAAATATGTAAGTGTTCAGTGAACAGGAAGTTGTTGAGTGATAAATTTGAAAACGCAGCACACGGTAAAGCTGACTCATATCAACCAAATTTCAGAAATCCTTGCAGTTGTAAAGCAGTTCCTTAGAAAATTCAAGGAAAAAATATTCATGGGAATGACCGACAGACAGAGAGAGGGAAAAACAAATTGAAAACAAAATGTATCCCTTAACTTTTTTAAAGCAGGAGTATAACAACTGCGTACTAAAATCTTGACATAAGTGGTTCCCAGAAAACTTGACTAATAAAAGAAATCAAAAATATTTCAAAACATGTCAAGTAAGTTTTTATGTGTTAAAAGTATTTTCACTTCAATCGCGTAGTGGAATTAACTATTTGTGGATTCTTATAAGTTCTATATAACTTTTGGACTATTTTAAATCTTGGTCGATTTCTGAAACTTTATTCTTGCATACTTTTGATTTTTTAACCCTGTATGCTAACATTGCATATGTGAAATTTTAAAATTGTTTGTATGTACATTGAAGACAAACATATGTGACGTATGAAATTTTCTGCATCAGACATGCAAATCAATGAATGTGTTTGTAGATAGATGTTTTTGTGTTCTGTTAAATTGTTCAGTTTAAAATGGTTACATGAGGATGACTGCTGTACCCATATTTTGACTATTTTATTGATTGTGTGTCTGTTTAGTTAACGCATCATTGTAAATATAACGGAATTTGATGAGACTGTCATCAAAGTGAGGGGTAGCACTTTAAAACCAGGTTTAATCCACGATTTTCTCCATTTAAAAATGTCTGTACCAAGTCAGGAATATGACAGTTCTTGTCCATTCGCTTTTGATGCGTTTTGTTACAGTAAAACCTGTATAAACCGGCCGGCTACGGGACTATGAAAAAGGGCCGGTTTGGACAGTGAGCTGGTTTATTCAGGTTTCCGTTTTGACCAAAAGATAATGACTTGTGACGTCCGACATTTTGCAAGTAAAAGTTCTCTCTGATTGTAAATTATATCTGATAAATTAAAATACTTTCACTTCGTTTTTCATTGTTTGCATTTGCATCATAATGCTCGCGTTGTTTGGATTGTAAGACAAGAGTTTCGATTTATTCCCATGATCAATAATTTGAAATGTTGAAATGGCTGATTAAAAAGCCAGAATATTATCAAACGTAATTTCATCACTTTCGAAACGTTGTCGTACAGTGTACAATATCCATTGATTGTTGTCATCCGGGTGTTTTTCATTATCAAGGTCATTTGTTTAGCGGTTCACAACAGGGAACCCAGGATTTCGAAATCACCATTTTTTTATACTCCGCGATTTTAATTTGTTTATCCAAGTTAAAACGGAAGTTCAATCCGAGATATATTCGGTGTGTCTTTTAATTGACACGTTTATAATGTTTTAATTAATAATACAGCTCACTACTATACGATTGTAGGTTCACAGTTTGACACCTGATTAATTGATTATCAAATATGTTTTGATTGCATATCGATCATTGAAATTAATTAGACAAACCGGTATTGACAGGTAATAATTAATGTAATTAAAAGTATTGGGACTTCATAATTAGACCGGAATTCGGAATACACAGGGTCCGGTTTACATAGGGTATTTTCACAAAGAGTTTGAATGGAAAAATATGGGACTTTCATTTTCGGGCCAGAATGGACAGGAAACCGGTTTATTCAGGGTCCGATTTAATCAGGTTTGACTATATTTGATTTTGCCATGTGATTATGGACTTTCCGAATTGATCTTCCTCTCAGTTCAGTATTTTTGTGATTTTACTTTTTACACACAATTGAAAAGAAAGCCATGGTTGTGTAACTGTAATATTTTTAAAAGTGAATCTTGCAAGAATAATTTTACAAAACTTACCACTTAGTTTCATTGAAAATGATATACCCAGGGAACTTTTGCTACCTGCAATTACAGAACTGTGTATAATAATAGGGATAATATTGTAAGCCTGTCATAAGGAAATGTTTCTCCATAAAAAATAATAATAACATTGCATCTTGTCTGTCTGCAGAGTTTTAGATACAGCAAATTTGATGGACAGCATCACTACTTATTAATTAAAATCACTGTACCATGACTAAGGACAGAGCCATAAAATAGTCATCATTTTGATATGTACTGATAGCAGTGGCAGATCCAGAAATTTGTGTAAGGGGGCCTGCTGACTGACCTAAAAAGGAAGGGGGGCTCCAGTCATGATCCAGTAATGGATCTGCCTATGCATAGTAATAGATGTACCACATAAAACTATGCAAAATATCATTTATTTTATCAGTAGTTCCTATCAAACTGACTTAACAAGAAAACTTAACATTCAAAAGCAGCAGGGCCTCTAAAAAAATTGCAAAACTGATATTTTCTGACAGACATGTAACTTTATACAAAGTATCATTGATCTTTCACAAGAAGATCCTGTCAAACTGACTAAAGCAGAAAACTTGACACTGAAAATTTATACTTAATTCAAAGTCACTTAACAAGAACCTTCAATTGATGGCATGGCCTTGAAATAATCTTCAATCTGATGTGTACTAATAGTCATGCAAATTCAAAAAAAAATCATTGATGTATCTAAAGTTACTGTTATCAAAATGACTATAAGACAGAAAACTTTACAATGACCTAAGGGCAGGGCCTGGAATAGTGTACTGCTATGTACTGGTAGTAATACAACTATAGATAATAACATCGATCTTTCAGAAGAAGTTCCTTTCAAGCTTACTTAAGCAAAAAACTATAACTGAAAATTTCGCATTAATTGAAAGTCTTTTTTCTTCAAAATACAACAATAGACTCCTATAGAAAGAGAGAGAAAAACAGAGCTCACAACCTTTTAAATTAATTAATTCAACTTTATATACAATAACTGTACTTAATGAGAAGCAGTTCTTATCTTACTAACTTTGTTTCAGATGCGACAATTATCATAATCACTAAAAATAAAGTGTTCCTAAAAAGTGATGACTAAGTAAAAATAAAATATAGGGTTTTAAAATCCCATTTATCAAAAAAGAAATTGTTACTCTGTTTTTAATATTTGAAAATTTAAAAATTAGAACATTTCAAACATGCATGTAAACTTGATCACAGACAAAAAGATTATATTTGATATTGGGAACTCTAAATTAATGCTAATATACTGGGCACGAAAAATAGAAGGCTTTCCTGGAACAAAACAGTTTTCTTCATGAAGTATTTCAATTTACGTGGCCAGGCATGTTGAAAAAAAGGAGTGAAATATAAAATAGCAGACTTAAAAAAATTGCAAACTGTTTTGAAATGTGTTAATACTGAAAAAAAAATTCTGAAGGGTGTAAAGAGGAGTACAGGTAGAATACACAATAACAGTATATAAATATTAAAACATTAAAACATTAAAACAAAAAGTTGTCCTTGATTACTGTTTATAACCTACGACATCCTTGTACTCAGTCGATTAAGAGCAAGGTTAAGAAGTTACATCAAATATTTAATTGGTGTGGTTTGAGGGGAAATTTTACTATTTACCAATGAGTTTGTCGTGTAAAGAGAATATAAAGCAGTATATTTCCCCTAAGAATTGTACAGATTTAATGTTTGATGTTACTTCTTTACTTTTATCTTAATTGACCCAGTACTTGGATGTCGTAGGTAACCTGTCGAACAATAATATAAACCAGTCACAAGTCGGTAATATGAAAATAGTATATTGTCTTACATACCATTAGATGAAAAACTTGTAGTTCCCGGAAACGAAGTTGTAGCTGCTAAAATAGAACATATTTCAGTATATAAACATGTCTATAACTGTTCCAGACCGTATGAGTATTTGGACCGTATGCGTACTTTTTCAAAATACTCATACGGTCTGACTAATATTAAAAAGTTGGTCAAGTTTATTAGATACAAATGCATATAGCAGATCAACGTAACTTAACTATCAAATTAATATTAAAGTTCAATTGTAATTGAAACAAAAAATTTGTATTTTAACTATTTTTTAATTCACGTTAATTAAATATGTTAATATCTTGTATTAAGCATGGCGATCAGTAATACATTAATTGCATTATGAATTGAAGATCTCGGAAGTAAACATAAAGCGTTTTAGAATATTTAGCAACTTTACCAAAAATGCAAATGCAAAAGAACATGACTGAACTGGATACATGAAAATGCTAAAAATATTACGTTACTTGAATTGTGTCACCTTGGGCGATCGTACCAAAATAGGATACAATTAAACAAATACCTAATTTAAATTGTTTGTTTGTTCATTTTATCTATCTAATTGTAATAAATTATCAAAACAAATTTGTAAAACTAAAAATAAAGATTGTTTCAATGATATCCATATGATCAAATAACATGTATGGTCATCTCTTACTAGACCGTATGAGTATATGTATACGGTCTGGACCGTAGGCGTACGGTCCACATACTCATATGATCTGGAACATAACCACCAACTGACAAATCATTTTTATAGTTCATTTTTATGTTGCACTGTTACACCACTGTCCCCGGTTAGGGGGAGGAATGGGATCGGACTAACATATTAAACCCCACCACATTCTGTTCCATGTTTTTTACATTAATTAGGCAGTTAGTATTCTAGTTTTGATTATTTTACATTTGTAATTTTGTGATTTTTTTTTATAGCTTATTATACGATATACGGTTTGCTCATTGTTGAAGGCTGTACAGTGACATATAGCTGTTAATTTCTGTGTCATTTGGTTTCTTGAGGAGAATTGTCTCATTAGCCATCATACCACATCTTCTTTATTTTATAAATATACTGTTCAAAAGTTTCAAAGTAAATTTTAGAAGTACAATGTATTACAACTTGGGATGGCATCTACAGGGAAATAATATATGCGAACCCAAGAAAAATGCATATCATATATTGACTTACATTTAGTGATATACTCCTTAAATTGACTTACTGCAAATTTTCACAACTGTTGAAAAGCCAACGACAGATAACAATATCAGCATGTCATAGTTTGACTTCAGTGACATTTATTGTAAGTGAGACAAAACTTACCACATTCTGCTCCTGTCAAAAATTGATCTGTTGAATCATGTGAATCAAGGTCTGAAGAAAAGAAAAAAAACTATGTTTTTAAAATAACAAGTAAAAAGATATGCAAACAAACTTTTAAATTACTAAGGATTTCATTTTAATTAATGAGATTAATCATTTAGCAGCAATATATGATATGGCACATTTCTCCAATCAACAATTTTGGTGTGTTCAAATCTCTCTATTTCTTTAATATTCAATGAACAGTTAACATATTATTCTGTTAAGAAAGTGAATCCTCCCAATAGAGATCAATTTTACATATAATTAGGTAGCAATGAGAACAAACTTTTTTGAATACTGATGTGATTCTTTTCAACTGATTGTTAATGAGTTTGTTCTATCCTTTCAACGTTACACCAAGTTAGGAGGGTGTCAAGTGCTTACAAACATGTTAAACCCTGTCACATTGTTTAAGTGCCTCTCAGGAATTCAAGAGCCTGTAATCCAGTGAATTTCATTGGATGCCATCTACAAAAACTGGTGTTTTTTTTTCTTCTGTTTATTGCTATAACCCTTACTCTGGTTGCTTGTTATCTATTCTAATCACAAAATTTACCACTGCTTCTTTGAGATGAGAATCTATCCAAAAAATCTTGTTCATCTGAAAAGCACATTACATTTCTTTTAATTACTTATTGTTCATATACTCAAAATTAAAAATTAAATAAAAATGTTTCCATGCTCCCACTTATAATTACAGCAAACTCTGCAATTTAGTATTTACAATGGAACATAAACTTTGTCTGCATTTGGTTGAAGGAAACTTAAAAGTTAAAGAACTGAAATAACTTTTGGGACGGACAGACTAACAGAGGAACAATGGTAAATATAAAAGATCTATCAAATAATCATTATTCTCTTGTCTTTCCCTAAATCTTAGCTGAACAAAAATACAGACATCAGTATTATATCAGTTTTTAGGGTTAATATGGAATTGTAAGAAGAAAAAGATGATTTAAAATAATAATAAAACTTACCATCCAAATTTGGAGTTGAAGAAATAGGAAGCCTCTTGTCTTTTGATGCTGAAAAAAATAAGATAATGATAATCAATCAATTCCAATTAACTGTTAAAAGATGCCATAGATCAATATGTCAATGCTGAAGGCTATAGTTCTAAATATGTCAATATTTCTTTATGACACAGATCTATATGCCAATGCTCTATGTCATAGATCTATATGCCAATGCTCTATGTCATAGATATATATGCCAATGCTCTATGTCATAGATCTATATGCCAGTGCTCTATGCCATAGATCTATATGCCAATGCTCTATGTCATAGATCTATATGCCAATGCTCTATGTCATAGATCTATATGCCAATGTTTTAGGTCAGAGATTTATATTTCAATTTTTATTATAAAGAAATAATGACATGCAGCAGAAGAGATAACACAGGAAGTACAAAAAAAGCAGTACTAACACTAGAATAAAATTTGAATGGCCAATCATTTGATTGTCTTGCAGCAACCAGTAGCATGTATAAATACAGTGGACAAAATCAGATCTTTTACACTGCACGTGTTGTGTATTTAAATTGAAGAAAAGTATTATTCAACAAACCATTCTTATAGAAAAAAAATACAAAACTTTTGATTTTTTTTTTTTCAATGAATATGCAAAAAAGGAGACATATTTGGAGTTCGCCTGATTTTGGATTGAAAAATTGTACCATATTAAAGGACTTAATTGCCAAAGTTTTGTCCAGAAAATCAGTAGCATTTGGAAAGTGTTTAAAACTACTTATCATTAAAAAACAAAAACAAATATTTTAAAAAATAAAGAAAGAACTTACAAAACACCAGCCTTTCCATTTCTTTATCAGTTAAGCGAATCTGCTTGTTATTACAATCAGTGAAATGAAACCAGGTGTAATTCCCTGCAAGTTGTTTCTGTCCAACAAAACCCTGAGTACACTTTGTTTGGAACTTTATATTTAGTGTTACATCTTTCCTCAACTGAAAAAATTACAGACATAAACTAATAAAAATTAAATGTTTAACATAATTTTAATCTGTTGTTAGTATTCTATTTCAGGTTTAGGGGTCATTAACAATATACACACCAATAGATCATACTCAATTCAATTGCAAACTTTCCTTTTCTATGTAGCAAAAAGTAAAATCACAAAAATACTGAGCTCCCAGGAAAATTCAAAACAGAAAGTCCCCAATTAAATGGCAAAATCAAAAGCTCAAACACATAAAAATGTCATAATCCTGACTTGGTACAGGCCTTTACTTACGTAGAAAACATTCCAGCATGCATATGGAGCATATATCTCCTAGTTGATAAAATATTCCAGGGCTTGTTTTTCCTATCATGAGTTGCTGCACTATTTAACTGAGTTCAAAATGGTGAAGTTAGAATTATTCTGTTGTAAATTGTATGGATGCCCTCAAGAGTTAATTGACTGTTATTGAATTTTTGTTTCAGATGATGACAGATTTGTTCCAATTATTGTATTAATCCTAATCCTGTCCTTTTTACCCTAGAAATGTAGACTGCATGTACAGGTTTACTGAAATAATTTGTTATGCATAAACTATGCTGCATCTTACTACATTATAAAGTTTTAAAAAATACCTTTTTTGGCTTTGATTGCTTGCTTTGACACAAGTAGTTAAATTTCTGCCAATCTTTTCTTTGAAGGTTGCTACTTGAGAGATTGATGAGACAAAATAATGCATCTTCTTTCTTCAAACCCTTTATTCCATCAAATTTTGATGCCTGAACCTTTCCAGTGCTTTTTGAGCATATATTCTTATACAGTTCATAGCATTGATAGGAAAGTCCAGTTGCAAGGAACCTCAGCATGCTTTTGTTGTCTACTTCTTTTTTCTGTGAAAATACAGAACAGTCATTGTAGTTAATTACAAATGATTACATACATGTATATAATTTTTTCTCATGGCAGTTTCGTAAATTCATGCATGGAGAAGGCACTTCAGAATTTAAATATTGGTGAGTGTTTTCATACAGTTAAATGCTAAATCTTATAATATAAACATAAATTGTTTACTGACTAGGTTACATGTAATTTTAAATAGTAATATAAATTATCGACTCATGCTTTCTAAAATATGTTCTGGACATAAATTGTAACCTACAAAAATTTCAACTTGTGATACTTGTTTGAATTGGTGTTGTTTTTGATTGAAAATCTGATGACAGAGATATCATATTTGTCTTACCTGTATGTAGTATTGCATGCATTGAGTTGTTTTATGTTTAAAGTTTAAAACTTTGATTTGATTTGGCTTGATTTTAGACAATTTTTTTGATTTCTTATAAGGCAGATTACTTCAATTGTTAACACTTCCCCATCAACTTTGTTTTGTCAAATAGAGCATAAAGATTTTCTCCATGCAAATAAACCAGATCCATTCACATTTCTTACTTCAACTTTTAAAAGATCTATATAGATGCAATTAACTGTTACTTACACTTTGCAAGTTAAGTAGAGTGATAAATACATCCTTAAATTCTTTAGGAACTGTAGGTGGATCAGCGTGGGCTGGTGTACCTGTCATGGAATACAATCGACGCCTTAATACATCAACCTTCTGAAAATCAGAGAACTTCACAAACGATTCAGTATCCTCATTTCTGCTGATTCCAAGCAGAATTGCTTCATTTTCTGTTAAACCACAGTATACGAAAACTCCACGATGCCTGAACAGTTCGTCTTTTGTCTGTATGTATGCCTCTTTTTGTGCTTTAATACTGTGGTTCCCATCCACTATATATACCTCATATTTAGAAAAGTTTTCTTCTTTATAATCAACCTTATTTATGTCAATAAGGCCAATTATATTTGGAGCATTATCAACACTTACAGAATTTTTTTCAACCATTACTTTCGCTATTTTTTCAACAAAGTTTTCATCAGCTTCTCTGACTTTGAACCTTTCTGGTGGATCTTTTAAATTAAATATGTCTAGGAATTTGAGCCCAATTGCCTTTAAACTAATACTTTTCATTAACTGTCTTCTGTTCAACCTTGTGGACTCATCAGTTAAGCTTTCATCCTTTTTTTTTGATTCTTGAGAAAAATTGTCTACAGCATGTTGAACTTCCAAATGTTTTATACTGATAGCTCTTTCTGGTAAAATTTGTGACAGTTGTGTAACAAAGGGGTTGTCTTCATTTGAAAGGTTATCAATGTTCTGGACCGGCTCATTGTAATACTCATCCTCTCCTTCTGATTGCTCACCACTAGAAGAGGATTCTTGAACATATCTTTCCCTAAAACACACCCAGACATATATAGGAAACAAATAAGGCTGAAATACACCAAAAACATTGATAACTGCGAAACAGTGAAACCAGTAGGAAACTATGGAAAACATTTTTTGAACAATTTGATGGTTTAATAGACAAAATGAGAATATTCATATTGAATATGAATATATCATGCATGTTCAGCCTTTTAAAGTGCAAAAATCAAGCTTTTGGTTACCAGATGTAAATGACAAGGAAAAGTAACACCCTTCCACCAAATGGTTCATTTTTGTCAAGCTTAAGTGGTCAAGTGGTCTAGACCACTAGGCATAGACCATCGCAGTTTGGTGCCACGGTATCTCAGTAGCATGAATTGGAATCCCAGCCAGGGAAGAACAAAAATTGGCCTCCACTAATTTACAGATCTAACATTGTTGGGCTACTATTTAGACGAATACTATAAGCATGTTAGGCAAAAGTCATAAGCAATGAACCTCTGGTTTTTAATACATGCTTTACTAATAAAGATAAACACAATTCGACCAAAAAAAATTATAAGCATCGCCCTTTTTAAATAAACAAAGCCTTAAATATTATGTTTCTGATATTAGATTTGACAGACTTTATTGTTTCTAACATAAAACTTGATAGACTTTATTTTTTCTGACATATTATGATTTGACAGACTTTATTTTTTCCAACATAAGATTTGAAAGATAAATTGAGTTTGTTTAAGCAGTCAACATGAGCATGATCGCTTTTTTGAAAATTCTACACTGGATGCCACAGCTGGATATGGTAATCTATTAAATCTAGAATAGCATAGCAACTTTAATTGTGTTCTGGTTAGCAGTTGCAGTGTTACAGACAAGACATGATTTGTAACATGAACTTGGAAGCACAGATGGATGCTTGAAGCCCTTATAATTTGTTTCTTGTTAAAAGACTAAAAATTAGGAGTCAACTTCTTCATTGTCAAAGAATGGTGCGCACAACTATTTATTTTAAGAGATTATATATATATCAAAATAATAATAATTATAATAACCTGTCTTTTAAGAATTCTCCAGTGTCGAGCCAGAACTTCAGCAGTTTCTTTGTATCATTTATCATGAGACCAAACAAAGTTGTTCCTTTGAATTTCTTTTTATTAAGCTTTAATACTGATGTCCCAAAATTCACCTAAAATCATATTGTAAATGGCTAATTTAATCAGTTTACTGTTAATGCCTACTCATGAAAATAAATAACAGGATGTCAGATCACATGAGCCTGAATTTGCTCACCTGTTATTTCTATTACATCTTTCATCAATATAATAAAAATAAGAAGTTGTGGTATGATTGCCAATGAAATAAACTTCTACAAGAGACTAAATGACACAGCAATTAAAGGCTATATGTCACTGTACAGCCTTCAACTATGAGTAAAATAATGATAGCATAGTTTTACATATCCATAGAATATTGATACTTGTATATATGTTTAAATTTCCATCATATGTTTCTATCCATTACAGATTTTTGGTAAATCAAACTAAGAAATTAGCTTAAAATCATCTTTTAAAGGCAAAAACTCTAATATAAGGGTGAGTTTCAGTCATTTGACTTATATCTGTAGATCTGAGGTAGCAATACACAACTTTGCCGTACAGTCCTGAAATTAACACTTTAGCTCAATCTTTAAAAAAAAAAAAAGACTGATTTTCATAAAAAAAATAATCATAATGAATACTTGGCCTAGCAGATGTGCTTAAATAGTTATTTCTTAATTTGAGAAGCATTAAGACATGCACATTTTAATGGAGAATTATGTTTTTGAAAACAGTACATCATGATCATATTTCACGATGACAAATTAGTGAGTGGTTTTCTTTAAAATTTAAATTGTCAATATAAAATGTACCTGTATTTTCTTTATATCGTCTGTACATTCTGATATACATGTTATATGCTGTACATGTGTTTGTAAATTAGGAAGAGACTGATCTGAAATTTAAAATATATATGTGTTATAAATCAAAATAACATTATTTTTATTGACATGATAAGAAAACATTATTCTTTAAAAAAAAATACTTTTAACACTGTTATATATTACATGTATATATAGATTCTACCACTGCATCGAGTGTAATACGATATTTAAACACTCGAGACAGTTAAATTTTCAAATTTAAAACGCGAGGTAATACGAGATTTTGTGCCAATGGTGGTGGAATCTGTTTCTCTAATGATTTTCTAACATTATGCAGGTAAACTTATTCCTTGTTTTCGAATGATCTACAAAAAGATGTGTTCTTTCTTTGTGACGTCATCAGGCATGGTTGCCTTTTTTCATGACATCACAATAGGAATTTCAGAGGAAAGCAAGAAATTTCGACGTCCTACATGTCATAATTGGATTTTAACCATGTTAACCAATGAAGTTCTAAGATCAAACAAACCACATGTTGATTAAATTCTTTTTATACAATGGGTGCAGAAAGGGGTAAATTTACAAAGAATTAGAGAAAAAAGGTTATCAATTCAAGACAATGATTAGATCATTGAATAATGTCTTATTGGTATAATATTGATTTTGTTATCAGTAAATTAAAAGGAGACTAAATATTATTGTTGTAAACATATATACATTCATAGATCTACAATCTGTTCATACCTGTATTTTGCTCAGTATTGTGGCATTGCACAAGGTCATGTTTTTCTTTGTCACTGTTTATTACCTCTTTACACTAAATCCATTGGATGTTGGAAATTGTACTTAACTGCAATATGTTTACAGTGGCAGATTCAGGGGAGGGGGTTCTTGGGGTTGGAACCCCCTTTTCGACGATCAATGCCTGATTTGAACATGTTGAATGGGGACATGTGGTTGAAACCCCACCCCCCTTTTTAAATAGCTGGATCCGCCCCTCATGGTCCTGGTCTCTGTTCTGCCTTCTATATAGTAAACGGCAATTCATTTAAATAATCTCCAGAAATACAGAATAGAAGTCCAAAGATTATCAACGGGGAATGTGTCAAGGAGAGTCCGAGACAACCCCACCAGGATTCGGGGCAAAAAACGGAAGATTGACCTGAGTAACACTTACAGTACAAGCTTGTGTTAACATATTTAAAACATAAATTAGCACAAATATAGTACAAAGACAGTGACATGTCGTCTTTTGAAGATGAAATACATTTAGATTTCACCGAGCAAAGAGCATCTGTAGTTATAGTCCAAATAATTATGACGTCTGGGACGGCTATTTTATTTTTTTTACTGGGACGCCTTCCTACGTTGTAGGAAGTCGTCTCAAAAAAAATTAAAATAGCCTAAGCCCTTGCCAGACGTCATAATTATTTGGACTACGGTAGTTATAGAACACTATAAAATTCGGGGGAGAGAAACCAACTTTCTGATCCTTTTTGTATACTATGTTTACTCGCCCCACAACGATTCGCCCCACTTTTTCACCAATTCGCCCACATTCTAAAAGGCACCCGGCACCAAAAACTTATGAAAAGAATTAAAATACCGCTGAATAATGGTCTGCGATTTCATCCCACCTAGTATGAAAAATACTGAAGAAATAGACGATGAACTTAAATTTATGATCTTAAACATGCCCCACTTTAAATATCAGTGAATAAAAAAAAAAAAATGTGGTATGATTGCCTATGAGACAACTATCCACAAAAGACAAAATGACACAAACATTAACTACTATAGGTCACCTTACGGTCTTCAACAATAAGCAAAGCCCTTACCGCATACATAGTCATAAAAGGCCCCGATAAGACAATGTAAAACAATTCAAACGAGAAAACTAACGGCCTTATTTATGTAAAAAAAAATGAACGAAAAACAAATATATAACACATAAACAAACGACAACCACTGAATTACAGGCTCCTGACTTGGGACAGGTACATACATAAATAATGTGGCGGGGTTAAACATGTTAGTGGGATCCCCCCCTCATCAGATGGGCTGACAAAAAAAAACTTCAAGTGGACGTTGTGAAGTTCGATTTTATTGACTATAGCAGAGACATATGTAATATGTTTCTGACTATAGTAACTGTTTATGACGTTTGTTTTCAGCTCTTCTGTTAAATATTTTATAATCACTGTTAATCAAGATTACGGTTGGTATAAAAATGGGGTTCGCTCCACATATGATCACAGATGCACATTCATTACGTGCAAAACAACAAAACAATTTCGATTGTGAAGAAATAACACGTATTTACATTTAACTAGACGCCTCTCAAAAGGGAGACCGTATTTTTTTTTGCCATTTGCACATTGTTTCACATGCTCTAGGGGGTATTAAGACCCTTCTCTTTTATTTTTTTCATAACAAATTCCAAAATATATTATTTCATCTTATGTTCACTTATTGTATAAAGTGCTCTTTGTTTTGTCAATACGATATTATAATAACAGTGGATATGTACATTTACTGTCTTTTGGTGTTGTAAGATCTTGTAAATATGTTGTTTTATTGACTTTTGAAAAACTGATGTTCACTGAGACCAACGGCCGAAGTTTATATTAGATTTCAAAATTCAACCACACATTTATCAAAGCAAAAGACAGTAACTCTTTTATTACATATTCCGAGAGAAAACAATATTTGTTATGAAAAATATTTAAAAAACTAAATATTTGTACATCAATCATTTTACTAAAACATTACATGTAAAAATCACCCTGACGATAAACGCTGTGATCGTCTCTATACCCGGTGAAAAATGTTATAAATTTAAAAATCAAATAGAGAAACCTTCTAAAATGATACCGATATGGAATAAATATTTTTATTTTATGGAAAAAGTGGGTCCATTCCCAAATAGCATGTGCTTTGACAATTGTAATTGATTTTTAACTTTCCTGTAATGAGTTCAAAAAAATTGACTTTATGCAGGTTAAAAAACACAATTAAATTGCTAAATTTGAAAACAAAACCATGTTAACGTTTACTTTTAGAACAACATATTCGTAATACTGTGTATTTGAAATGCTGAATAGTTTTCTTTTTGTTTAAAAAATCTTTCAAAAGTATTCGCGCTGCTCCAAAAACGAAATTAAAATTTAAAAACTGAACATACTTATTAAACAATATAAAACGTACCTGCACAGTACTGTCCAACATCTTTTGAATCTAAAAACAGATGAAGTTCAATTTCATTAATAAGTTGAATCGTCCAATGTTTATACGTCGGCATATCTTTCGTGTTGAAATTGCGCAATCACGCTTCTTGCAGCACTCTAATTCATAAGTTGCAAGAAAAGATTTAACAATAACTAAATTATTAGCTTTTATACTCGACGCTGTTTCACAAAAAGTAATTTGATAATAATTGGATTATTAACACACGCCCAGTTGCTGATCAAGCACATTTTTAGCTAACATAAATCATCATGAAGTAACTTTAAAATAATGTCATTACAGGAATGATACCATATTGCGTTTACAAAACAAAGAAGAAAAAATAACCTAAAAAATAGTGACTCAAATTGTCCATGTATATATATGTTACAAATAGCAAACGCCTCAACGGGATGAAATAAACATATTATTTTTTCAAAACATATCAAAATTGTCCTTTTTAAAAAATGGTATTGAATGATAGTACTATATATTTTTTCATCACACGCTTTATGTTTCAATATCTTCTATACCTTCTATAAATATAGTTTAAACATATTTCATTGTCCAAAAACATTTCTGTACAAATTAAAATTGTTTAACCATAAGAAAATATTATTATTTCAATGTATTTTCACAAAGAACCTCCTCCTTTTTTAATCGAATTATGACATTACAGCACAGTTATGTGTTCAAACAAAATGTTCTACTTCTTTGTATACTTCAGTGTGTCATGACAAATAAAAGTATGAATTTCTTGATTAATAATAAAATAATTAGTTTTAAGTTCGCCGTGATGTGTTATAGATATAGATATACTTACCTACTAAATAAAGTTTTGCTGTTAATTTTCTTCAGTGAAGCTTTTTAAGGAGAAATCAAAGGATGTTCGCTAAGTTCTCTGTTTAAACAAGAGTGCACACACTGAAATATCTCGTCTCCTTTGCTAATCATTGATATTATGTTTATAGTCCTAAGTATAAAGCTTTATCAAAAACTGTCATATAAACTTAACATTAACCAAACAAAGACCAATGAAACATGAAAATGAGGTCAATGTCATATGAACAATGCCAGGCAGACATGTACAACTAACAATGCTTCCATACAACAAATATAGTTGAATTATAACTTATATATAGTTTAAGAAAAATAGACCAAAACACAAAAACTTAACACTGAGCAATGAACCGTGAAAATGAGGTCGAGGTCAAATAAAACCTGCACGACTGACATATAGCTCATAAAATATTGTCATACACCAAATATAGTTGACCTATGGCATATAGTATTAGATAAAAAGACCAAAACTCAAAAACTTAACTTTGACCACTCAACCATGAAAATGAGGTCAAAAGTCAGATAACATCTGCCCGCTAGACATGTAAACCTTACAATCATCCCATACAACAAATATAGTAGATCTATTGCATAAAGTATGAGAAAAACAGACCAAAACACAATAACTTAACTATAACCACTGAACCATGAAAATGAGGTCAAGGTCAGATGACACCTGTCAGTTGGACATGTACACCTTACAGTCCTTCCATACACCAAATATACTAGCCCGATTCCTTATAGTATCTGAGATATGGACTTGACCACTAAAACTATTCACTGATCCATGAAATTAAAACTGTCCGACGGGTATGAGGACATTGCAAGGTACGCACATACCATATATAATTATCCTATTACTTATAATAAGAGAGAATTCAACATTACAAAAAAACTGAACTTTTTTTTTCAAGTGGTCACTGAACCATGAAAATGAGGTCAAGGATATTTGACATGTGACTGACAAAAACTTCGTAACATGAGGCATCTATACACAAAGTATGAAGCATCCAGGTCTTCCACCTTCTTAAATATAAAGCTTTTAAGAAGTTAGCTAACGCCGCCGCCGCCGCCGCCGCCGGATCACTATCCCCATGTCGAGCTTTCTGCAACAAAAAGTGCAGGCTCGACAAAAAACCCAAGCGTTTTAAAAGACTTATAATTGATAGTTGATAAATAACAGAAATAAAAAAGGAGAAAAAATGATCGGGCCGTGTCCTTCACTGTAAATAAAAGTGTTAAGAATCTGAACACTTTTTGAACACCCTTTTGTAACACTTCTGGAACGCGTAACAGTGTTCTAAATATTAACATTGGTGTTCCAGTTTTTAATAGTATGTGTGCATCTTTCGAACGCTATGTATATGTGTGTTATTCTTGAACGGATAGTGTGTACTCCTTGAACGCCGAGTGTTTGAATCTGGAACGCGTAACAGTGTTTTAAATATTAACTTTGGTGTTGCAGTTTTTAATATCATGTGTGCATCCTTCGAACGCTATGTGTGTTATTCTTGATCGGATAGTGTGTACTCCTTGAACGCCTAGTGTTTGAATCTGGAACATGACCTTGTGAGCAAAATTGTATGCCGTTACGCGTTCCAAGCCTTGTAACACTTCTGGAACGCTCGGACTGTGTTCCAGAAATATGTGTTAATATCCAGAACACATAGTGTATACATATGCATGTATTAGTGGAACACAATTTTACATGTTCCAGAAAAAAGTGTTCTATTCTCTGAAACATTATTGTGGTCTTGTAAAACAAATAATTAAATTGATTAAAAACATCTTTAATTGATTAAAAGAGGCAAAATTAAAAAAAAAAAGTACAATACAATGTGAAATATTGAAGCAACTTTAAAATGACAAGTTAGACAAATTAAAAATATAACATTTGTAATTTGCAAAAATTAATGTATCCAAATATTTAACCATAAACAAATTGTTCGTCATATTTAAAATTAGTATGTAACAACAAAGTTTAGTGACTTATGAACACAGTTTAAATCATCGTTTGCAACTTCTCAAGTCAAGCACTGTCCTGAATTACAAAATACTTATGTCAATGACTCGTTTATCACCAATATTTTCGATGATCCACAGCTTTCATAGCACTTAGATAGTCAATATCAAACATAAAATACCCTGTGTATATGCTGCTACTAGTCGAGTCGGTGTTCATGTAACACTGCTACCTTAGGTACTTTTGATTATGATTTGAGTCGTCTACAACTGATTTTGAGCTGCCATTTTTTAGAACATTCGTCTTTTGAGCTTCCATTTTTTAGAACATTCGTCTCCTTGGGTTATAACTACTCTTTAACCTTGTTATCCATCAACTGTGAGTTCTAAAATATGAAATATAAAGTGTATGAGTAAACAAATTATGGATCATGTCGATATTCCTTAAGAATTAGAATTAAACTCTTATTTCGTTTTTTTTAATTCCATTATACTTGTCAGTATTATTAGATAAGATACATTTGTTAAAGAGTGGTATACATGCATTTTCAAGTATATGGGCTCTCGTGTTCTATAGCTTTTAAAAAAAGATGGTAGGAAGTGTCCAGCAAATGCTTATACAGTAGGTGTTTTAGGCAAAACTTTGTCTTTAGACTTGTCACTAAACTAACTGCTCACATTTCTAGAAACTATAACTACCTTTTGTCTCTTTTTTTTGTAAGATATGTAGTAATTTCACTTATGATCTGTATACGGTAATTCCAATTTAAATTGATGTTATTATATCGAATTTAGCTCAAATAGTTTTCTGATTATAATGTACACCAGTGAATGGTGCACATTTTATTGATAAATCTGCAATAACAAAACTTGTAAGAAGTCAATGGGCACTCCTAAAATTCTTAAACTTACATATGAAAGTACTTTTATGGTGCAGGATAAGTAGTCATCTCTTGAACTGCGAAATTTTCTCTTCATTCTCGGCGAGGTATGCACGAACAATTACCCCTCAGTACTGTAGTTGTGTTTGTACCCTATAAAAGTAACATAAGAATACATAACAATACATGTATGAACTGTGGACATTTGCTAAAATGAATTACTAAGATTTAAGTATTTAAGAATGAGAAAGCTATCAATATAACATAAACATAAGAAATTTAAAATTAGTGTTGCAGTATGCCTTTTTACAAACTTCTGTCTTGACATTGGAACACATGGTGTTCAGAGAAAACGATTAGCTGGAACGTTTCATGTTCGAAACTAGAACACATTTACAATAGCAACGATATCATTAAACATTTACGTATAAATTTACATTGGTTATTTTTTTTATAGCATGATCATCTAAATATATTCTCTCAACGAACCTCCTACTTTTTAAATCGAATTATGGCATAACAGCACCGTTATGTGTTGACACAAAATGTTCTTCTTCCATTTATACTTCAGTGTGTCCTGTGAAAGTAGAAATTTGTTGATTTAATACTAAAAAAGTATCAGGACCCCTCCTACCCCCCACATGGCGTTCGGGGGGAATGGTAAATTTGAACGCATCATGTTCGACGCCAGAACGCTTTTACAATAGCAACGTTTTCATGAGCATTTACACATTTACATTGTAAAAAAATATACCCAAAGAACTTAAGTCCTTTAGAAAGAAGATTTATACTAAAAATCAATCATTTGCACGCTTATATAAATACGCTCTTTCATTTTTTTTACCAAACTATAATTTGCTTATGTTGATACAGCTAAAATACATTTATCGTCAAATTATAGTGCCAATCACCCTTATTCATCGTCTGTTTGACTCTGAAGCGATGAAATATTTTTTCACTCCCCATTACAATATTAGAACATTTCTAGTGTTCAATTTAGAACACTTGTCTTGAACATGTGCGTTCAAAGACTGAACACAATGTGTTATATTCTTTAACGCTGGATGTGTGGAACACGAATGTTAATAACTGAACATATTGTGTTTAAAAATGGAACGCGTCTAGACGCGCCAGGAGTCCGCAATATTTGCAGTGTTGTTTTTAAGATATAAGCTATTTAAACTTTGGCAAGTAATGATTCTCTCTAGG
The DNA here is from genome assembly GCF_036588685.1 of Mytilus trossulus. Classification (NCBI taxonomy): domain Eukaryota; kingdom Metazoa; phylum Mollusca; class Bivalvia; order Mytilida; family Mytilidae; genus Mytilus; species Mytilus trossulus. Next base: position 340,543 of record NW_026963293.1, on the reverse strand, counting down.
TTTTTCGAGGGTTTTTCGTCAAACTGTCATTAGTACCTGCATGTTTGCTTTCAAAAACTATGAAAAAATAGCAAAGATTTTATGAGAGTTTCCGTAATATGGCTTCTTAAAACATGTAACAAAATTAGGAAAAAGTATGGGTTTGCGGGCAAAATGTTATATTTACATAGATAAAACCGGATAGAATTACGAATATCTGACAAAAATTTAAAAAAAAAACAAGTTTTGGCTTTCTAAAAAGCTGTGAACTGCTTCGCTCTACCAACAAATGGAAGTTTTTAACGACCTTTACCCTAATTTAAGGTATAGATATGTATGATTGTGGTTATTGATAATTATTATTAAGGTGGTATTTTTATATATTGATAGATAAAAAAATGAATGTACTTTAAGAGTATGCGTTTTACACCCATGCTTTTAAAAAATCTAAATTTCTAGTTGAAAAATAAAATAGATTATACATTAACATGACTTTTGAGGTGGGCCTTTTTGGAAGTTTGCCTAGATTTTCAGAAGTTATAAACTTCAGATAATGCATTTTTGTAAACATATTGTATATGAACAGTGTGTAGCAAAGCAAATCGTGCAAATTGCAGAGTATCAAAGCAAATAAACACGTATTAATAATTGATATTAGAATATTGAATTTATCTGTGAAATATATGCATAATGAAACGAACATGCATTAATGACAGTTGATCGGAACTGAAATACACAGACAATTTTCCGGCATTTGATGTCAAATTTTGAACTTGTTACCTTTTGTTGGCTGTGATTCTCTGTCAATTGTGTTCTTCCATTTTTTTATATTGTAGTCCTGTGGTGTTGTGTTGTCATTTTGATGTTATATTTCACATGGCCGTAAAAGTGCGAGGTTTGGCATGCCACAAAACCAGGTTCAACCCACCATTTTTTCCTTTAACAATGCCCTGTACCAAGTTAGGAATATAGCCATTGTTATATTATAGTTCGTTTCTGTGTGTAATACATTTTAACGTTGTGTCGTTTGTTTTCTCTTATTTTTTAGTGTAAATTCAAATTGCGATGAGACGTGTCTCGTTTTTTGTCTATCCCAAATTCATGTATTCGGTTTTGATGTTATATTTGTTATTCTCGTGGGATTTTGTCTGATGCTCGCGGTTCGTTTCTGTGTGTTACATTTTAGTGTTATGTCGTTGTTCTCCTCTTATATTTAATGCGTTTCCCTCGGTTTTAGTTTGTTACCCCGTTTTCTTTTGTGTGTTCATGGATTTATGAGTTTTGAACAGCGGTATACTAATGTTGCCTTCATTTATCCTGTCCGCGAAAAGTCTGTAATTCTTTATCTATTTTAAGACAATAGCTGTTGCTGTATCTCAGCCGCATCCAATCAGAATATATACGTGATAAGTAATTTACTCAAGATGGCGTTACAACGCAAACATAGGAAGAAAAATGAAAAAAATGTGTGGCGCTAATATGAATACGCTTCCGTATTATACTCTTTAACACTGACGTTTAATGTGGAACACTAATGTTAATGACCGAACATATCGTATTCAAATTGGAACGCGGCCGGAAGCAATATTTTTAGTGCGGAACAAATGCATTTATATATTTCGTGCGCATACTTTATAAATATATTTATACTTTTGTTTGTGGTCACATATGTAGAAAAAAGGAGATGTGGTATGAGTGCATCCTTGAAGTCACAATGTGTAAAAAGTCAAAGTCAAAGTGCATCCTTCATTATCTGTAACAAAGTACAAAGAATTTCAGATAATCTTTTAAGTTGTCTGATACCCAACAGCAAGCCTTAAAGAACACACAAATGACTAGTGTAAAACAATTCAAAGAAGAAAAGAGACAGTCTAATTTATTTAAAAAAAGAGTAACGAGAATCATTTACGAACTACACCAACAAAGGTCCGAACAACAGATTCCTGACTGAGGGCACGCACGTGAAAACAAATGTACGTAATAAGTAATTACAGTAACACCAATGTTTTTATGCGTGTGCGCTTTTTGTGTGTGTGTTTGTTATCTCTATTAAACACTTTATGTATCCAAATTGATACGATAGTCGGTGCTTATATTTCCTATCATGATTTTCATGAAAGAGGGTTGATGCTCACAAAGAAGCTATTAAACCAAGAGTTCCAAATCATCACTTCGTAAATTTTACGGACGCCATCACGAGTTGGTTGACCGTTATGGAATAATCGTTTCATAGATAATATCGGATATGTTCCTTACGTTGTAACTACAATCCCCTTCCATTTCATGAATGTAACCTACCTAATTAGACTATTTACCGGGTTTGTAAAACTTACCCTTTCGGAACACCTGAGATCAACCCCCAGTTTTTGGTGGGGTTCGTGTTGCTAAGTCTTTAGTTTTCTATGTTGTGTCATGTGTACTATTATTTGCTTGTTTGTCTTTTTCATTTAAGCTATGGCGTTGTCAGTTTGTTTTTCGATTTATGAGTTTGACTGTTCCTCTGGTATCTTTCGCCCCTCTTTTATGCATACATCCATACAATTGATAATGGAAATGGAGAATGCGTCAAAGAGACAACAACCCGACCAAAGAGCTATATAAACAGCATAAGACAACCATGCGATTCAAAAGGTTTTCAACAGAGCGAGAAAACCCCATACCCGCATTATATAGGAATGATCTCTAATTAACCTTCTCTTAGTTAAATGATCAAGATTAATTAACCTCGAAACAAATATCAAGTCAAAACCTTGGTTATAGTCGTCATATCGACTATTTTGTTGTTGTTGCTTTTTTAAGAGAATTTATGGAAGATCGCTCCATCAGATTTGATGACTACTTTTTACACCCGCTTGAACTAGTGGGCGGTTGTTTAACAGTACAGAATATCGGAAGATGGATTCTAAACGCATGTGTTTTATTTTTATTTTTTCTGTTAGATTGCTGTCTCAGTGATAAATTCGTTACATCTTTTATTTCCAAAAAGTATCATATTTTTTTAATGGATTTCAAGCGACGTACCATTATGACAGCTTCTTTTTTCCAGAGAAAAGACAACCGAATAGGTTTCAGAAAATTAAATATACAAGTATACGTTTCAAAAAAATAAAGTGAGTAACAAATTTAAAAGGAAATCCCACTTTGCTGAATAAGCATTTGACATTTCACACACATCAACAAGGGATATGCACCTATTTTAAGTTTTATCATATTTTTGTTCACCTTATTTGTTATGGTAATTCAATGTGTCAGTTTTAATAAAGAAATGGCCGTATGGTACGCCAATTTCTAAAATTATATAATTAAAATGCCGACATTGCGTAGTAAAACACTAATCAATTTTGACAGACAAGTGCATGGCTTGCAGAATATGGAATTTACAAACAAATATATTGTGTCGATGTAATTTTAATGTAATAAAATGACTAAGAATGTGGTACATACATCCGTTGAACTTTAAACAAATTACACTAACTGTTGCTTTCAACGCTTTGTAATTTCGGAGCGAACTCTAGAAAGTTTCTTTAACAATCTATAGTGACCCTGTCTTTTTCAAAAGAGCAAAAGATTGACTTTAATTGCTCTCTTTTTCGTTTAACTATAACATAGAACATTTTTACAATACATTATGTCCTAGCTGTAGCCCATAAGGCTTCGACTCTAACTTCTATCGAGCATCTTTCAAACGTCCGTAAAATTTTCATTTTCATTTTCAACGGCCTATATCATTATATTCGTTAATTTTAAAATACGAAACACATAAAAAAAATCTGATCAAGAAAGCTTCAACATGAACATGTATAGGAGACGGTATGTAAAAACGTGAAGACACCACAGTACAAACAGTGACAGATGGGATTGATATATAAGTGTATAATGTTCAGTGGCAAATATTGCATACAAAATAGAACAAGACCTTATAGAAAGATATAGGAAATGTGGTATAATAGTCAAATTGCCGACTCACGGGATTCTCAATTTAGTTAAACACACCCGTAGAAGTAGATAGCTGTCAATGATCGAGACAATTATCAAGCAGAGATCAAATGATAGGAATTTACACAACTATAGGTTACCATACGACCTTCTACGAAGAGCAATAAAAAAAAACCAATGAAAACAAACTGATGCACGATAAAGCCTCGCGAAAAATTAAGCCGGCTTAGTTTTAAGTGATTATGAAATTTTCTACTCCCCACCACCCCAACCCCCACCCCCCACAACCCCCACCCCCTAAAAAATAATCACCGAATATCAAATGGTCGTCCTAAACAAAATTGCTATGTCTGAGGCTGGCCCTGAACATAATTATACACCCCTTACCATAGAGTCAGAACTTAAGTCGTGTATATTTCTATATAATTTGTCTAAAAAAATATACAACACTGAAAAATATTATTATTTCAATTATGAAATCCAAAGAAGGATGTTTTTATATGCATTTAGTGTTCCATAGAAATGCGCTACGTGAGGGGGAGGAGGGTCGATACGCAAAGTGTGTCCCTCTTACCCATCCTTCTTTAATTTTTCCTCTTTCACGGTTGTCCTCTATACTAGTTCATATCCCATCTTTTTACAATCTACTTTTTGTAACCCCTATATCCCACTTAAAGATCTTCCAAAGAGCGTGTTAATCCCTTCAATTGAGTTCTCGGACTATTGCAAGTTTCATTTTCTGAATATAATTAAATTCTATTGGGTTGGCATGACTTTATAAAGCCCCCGTTCTTTAAAGGCCTTTCTCAATTACTCTTCTGCGATACTTTTTATACGGCTATTTTTTCGAATTGTAGTTATCTGATGAATTACCCTTTAGTTTCCCTTTCCCTCATGATTTCAATTATCTTTTAATCATTTTTATAAAATTAAATCTTTCTTATAAGTTCATACTATCGTATTTGAATATCAAATTCTAAAAACTGGATAAAGTGCAAGAAAATCGGTACCGTTAATTTTATTATCACGAATTCTGATTTCAACATCAGTGATCAGATTACACGCGACTTCTGGTGCTTCTCAAGATAATATTGCACGCACTTCCACACGCACATAAAATGGCATGTGCACGTACTTAAATAGCCGGACAAATAGTCCTCACACTCTTCGTACGGCTATAGCCGTAAAAATAGCCACTCTTGGCCACGGAGGATTTTTCAAATATGAAAGTAATTGTGCAATTAAATTCATTTTTATTAAGCTAAAGATAAATTTAGCCTTCAGAGTGTGTTTATAAGAACATCAATATCATTTTTCACCCGTTTTATGGGGAAATCCTTGTATTGTAGTTCCTGAGAAAAATGTGACGAAAATTTTCAACTTGGCTATCATGTGTAAAATCATACAAGTGTTCGGTAAACGGGAAGTTGTCAAGTGATAAATCTGAAAACGCATCACACGGTATAGCTGACTTAGATAAACCCTGAAACCAAATTTCAGAAATCCTTGAATTGTAATTCCTTAGAAAAATACGACGAAATGTATTCATGGGACGGACGGACTGACTGACGGACTGACGGAAGGACAGACAGAGGTAAAACAGTATATCCCCCTTTTTTAAAGCGGGGGTATAAACACTTAATTCACATATTTTTTTCACTGACCCCCACATCCCTCTCTTAACTTAATTAGGGAAAAATTGATTTACCAATAGGGATATATAGGGTTCTTTTATTTCTCTTTATAAACGCTCTTAATAGCTTCCCATAAATATTTTTTTGATTAAATCAATATTTACAATTGAGTCCAAACAAGAGACAGTTAATAGTTCAGGTCTTGCTTCAACTTGTTCCTCGGTTATTAAAATGTTGTTATTAGCAGCATGTTTTGCTAAATAGATTCCAACAAACCGTCTAATAAGAAAAATCTTTTTTATTCAGTGCCGGCTAAATAGCATGTTTAAATGTTTCTATGAAAACCTCTTGTTTCACCATCGCTGTGACAGAGGATTACTTTGTTGTTATTGTTTTCTGTTATACCATTGTATCCACAAAGGTTTTTGGAATACACTTACTTTCTGCATACGGCAAAATAATTGAGAATGGAAATGGAGACATTGGGGCAAAGATTCAACAACCTGACCATAGAGAGAAAATAGCCAAAGCCCACCAATGGGTCAACTCATCGAAAAATTTCGAAACAGGATGCTGGCTTCAACTGGCTCTAAATAAAAAAGTGTACTGGTTCTTTGAAAATGGACGTAATCTAAACTCCAAAACATATAAATGAACAAAGATATATATAAAAAAAAAAGCATACAAGACTTACAAGAGTCAGAGGCTCCTGACCTGGGACTGGCACAAAATGCGGCGAAGCCCAAATGTTAACAAACATTATTTTTTCACACGATCCTTTTGACGCAATTTTACAAAAAAATGAGACAAACGACAAATATTTTTTTTATTGGATCTCTTGATAAATATATATGTAAACAGTTTCAGACAAGGTATCACTCCAAAGAATTGAAAGTCTACTTTTGATCAAATTTGGGGGTATATATCACATCTTTACCTCCATTTTTGCAATATATTTTATCAAAAACATGTAGGTTGTTACCGTGGATACGCTAAAAAGAAATTGTCTTGAACCAACCAACTTCTGGATATCAAATCTATGAAAAATACTGAAAAAAATCCCAAATATATATGCACATATGAAATAAACAGTATGTTATGTCACTGCTGCTGGAGATTTATTTCCCCGAGGGTATCACCAGCCCAGTAGTCAGCACGTTTATATAAAAAAAAAGATGTGGTATGATTGCCAATGAGACAACTTTTGTCTGTTTAACTTTTTTGGATGCGAGCGTCACTGATGAGTCTTTTGTAGACGAAACGCGCGTCTGGCGTATGTACAAAATTTAGTCCTGGTATCTATCATGAGTTTATTTATATAAATTTCTATCTAACATAAGTACCAATCTGGTGACGAATCTCAGTTGGTGGTGTCATTTTCAAGAAAAGAGCAGTGAAAACTAACATAACATATCAACGTCCACTCAGAGGAAGTTTTTATAACTATGGGGATCTTCTTTGTTGATCTCCTTCAAGTATCTCACTCTGGCCATACAGTTGTCGCCGTGTCAGCCCGACTGTCTCACCTAGATTTCTTGGCTCACGTTGTTGTCTACGCCTTCTTGTTCGTCTTCTACGCTCCATTTAAGTTCCGTCACAGCTATGAATCTTACCTTGCCAACAAATCTTTTTAGATTATTAAGACGTACATATATATATATACAATACATCTTCATGCCTTATATATCATGTACTGTAGTACGCCGCTAGATTAAAACTGACATGGAAAGGTAACACATGCCCACCGAAAGCTCTTTTTGAGAGCCCAGGTGGTCGTACAACTCGTCTAAACATCAACCCAACAATGTTAGATCTGCAAAATTGCTTTCGCAAATTTATGGTTCTTTCCTCGCCGGGATTCGAACCCATGCTACTGTGATATCGTGACACCAAATCGCCTGCACTGCAGCCGTCCCGCGAGACCACACGACCACCTGGGCTCTCAAAAAAAGAGCTTTCGGTGGGCATACAACTCGTCTAAACATCAACCCAGCAATGTTAGATCTGCAAATTTGCTTTCGCAAATTTTTGGTTCTTCCCTATATTCAATTGCTCTACGAGTTATATGTTTTAGTCTAGTAGTACCTATTGTAAGAACCGGTTTGAATTTCGCGGGTATAGTGTATAAGAAAATTATCTCGTTTTCTTTTTCAGTTATCGAGGTTAGGCGGTGAACACATTGCTTACTACATTGTAGACACATTTACAGTTGTGTATAATTGTAATGAAAATCAGATATCAATTTGACGTGTACTAATAATAATATTTAAAATTGAGAATGGAAATGGAGAATGTGTCAACGAGACAACAACCCGACCAAAGAGCAGACATAAACCGAAGGCCACCAATGGGTCTCCAATGCAGCGAGAAACTCCCGCAACCGGATGCGTGTTTCATCTGGCCTCTTTGCAATAAACTGCTTCGCTGAGCGCAGCTGGATACGTCCACAGAGGTCTAACCCTGAACAGTTGGGTCAAAAATGAACTTAATATTCCTCTCAATATTCAAGCTTGATACAGGTCTGAATTTGGATTGTACAAAATATATATTTGACATATTATAGGGTTTTGAATAAATGAATAAAAACTTGAAATTGGTTATATGAATTGAATTTATATTCAATTCAAGATTTCTTGCTGTTATGCAATACACTGTGCTGTTGCACAATACTTAGTAAATCTGTTGTCAGACTATAAACAAATAAAGTTCAATTAATTCTCAAAGTCATATTAGAAATTTATGAAAATCAAAAGGGAGCTTAAGCTTACATCAATAGATATATAAACAATTCACCAAACTTTCATGAGAATTGCTGACAGCATTTTTGAGTTATTGGCCGAAAACTGGAAAATCACCCCTTTTTCATGAATAAAACCCCACAACTCAGAAATGTAAAATTTAAATTTATAAAATTCTAAAGGGAGCTTACATCAATAGATATAAACAATTCACAAAAGTTTCATAAGAACTGCTGAAAGCTTTTTTGAGTTTTTGTCCGAAAACTGGAAAATCTCCCTTTTTTATGAATAAAACACTGTATTTCGGAAATGTAAAATCTAAAATTAATAAAAATCAAAATGGAGCTCATGTCAATAGATATACACAATTCACAATTTATTGCAAGTTGGTGAAAGCATTCTTGAGTTATTGTCCGAAAACTGGAAAATTCCCCTTTTTTTAATGAATAAAACTCCATTACTCGGAAAAGTAAAATCTAATATTTATTAAAAACGAAAGGGAGCTAACGTCAAGATATAAACAATTCACCAAAGTTTCATGCAAATTGGTTAGAGCGTTTTTTTAGTTAATGTCCGACATGTTGACGATGGACGGACAGACGGAAAACGGTATACCATAATACGTCCCTCAAATGTACGTATAAAAATGAATAAAATATATGAGAAGAACATAACCTGTTTCGTGCCAACAACTGATTTTTAGAGTACATGTGTTTATTTCTGATGCAAAGATCTTTAGGATAAGTGAATCAATATCAAATCATGCAATCTTTAATGACCTGACAACAGTATCATAAATATATCCCTTCTTAATAAGTCTGTTTAAAGGTTTTGTTAGCTTTTGAGGTAAATGTTGACACTTTAGTGCTTTGTAAAGAATATTACCATAACAATTGGATGTGAAATACCGGAATGTGCTAGTATAAGAAGTCTGTGTGTTGAATTATATTTGCAAATGATGTCCTTGTACAGATGATAAAATTTAGTAAATGTTTTGACTAGTTTGTGATATTGAAAACCCTTGTGTAATAATTTTTCATTAATATACAAATTTCTCTGTCTAGAGATTTTTAGATAGTCTGTCTGCAGTGTATTTAGTGTACATTATTTCATGCGGCATATGTAGTGAATCCAATGTTTTTGTAGACAGTAAAAATGATGCTCGAATTAGCTTGTATAATGTTTAACTAAATTACATACTAGTAGTCACCATGCTGGACAATTTCAGATATGTGATTCTTATTTTATATTAAGAATGATAAGAGTATACAGTTTGGGTTTGAAATACCAGTAAGTTTCAGAAATTAATTAGCGATTTGCACATATATTCTTACAGTTCGTTTGAACAAGTGAATTAGACCATAATTAAATTTCTGATTTTACTCAGACCTTCTGTGAACTACTGAATATAACCAAATAATGGATATAATGCCCCTGCTTACATAACATTTGAAAGGAGGGTCATCACTCAAGAACGATAAAAGTGATGCCATCAAAAAAAGAATTGTCCAAGTCAAAGGACCATAACTCTGCACGAAATCATCAGACCTGAACAAAATTCGAACTTTGACCACTGAACCATGAAAATGAGGTCAATGTCAGATGACACCTGTCAACTAATCATGTACACCTTACAATCATTCCATACAACAATTATAGTATACCTATTGCATAAAGTATAAGAAAAACAGACCAAAACACAAAAACTTAACTATAACCACTGAACCATGAAAATAAGGTCAAGGTCAAATGACACCTGTCATTTGGACATGTACACCTTACAGTCCTTCCATACACCGAATATACTAGACCTATTGCTTATAGTATCTGAGATATGGACTTGACCACCAAAACTTAACCTTGTTCACTGATCCATGAAATGAGGTCGAGGTCAAGTGAAAACCGTCTGACAGGCATGAGGACCTTGCAAGGTACGCACATACCAAATATAGTTATCCAATTACTTATAATAAGAGAGAATTTAACATTACAAAAAATCTGAACTTTTTTATCAAGTAGTCACTGAACCATGAAAATGAGGTCAAGGACATTGGACATGTGACTGACGGAAAGTTCGAAACATGAGGCATCTATATACAAAGTATGAAGCATCCAGGTCTTCTACCTTCTAAAATATAAAGCTTTTAAGAAATGAGCTAACACTGCCGCCGCCGCCGGATCACTATGCCTATGTAGAGCTTTCTGCAACAAAAGTTGCAGGCTCGACAATAAAACTATATACCAAATATCAAATCAATATCTTCAAGCGTTTTACCCCTATGTTCTATTTTTAGCCATGGTGGCGATGTTTCTTGATGAAAATGAATAAAAATCACAAAATTTATACTAGATACCCTAAGGATCATTTTTCTTTGGTTTGGTTGAAATTAGTTCAGCAGTTTCAGAGAAGATCTTTAAAAAGGTTACAACAGACAACGACAGACGCCAAGTGATGGCAAAAGCTTACATGTCCTTTTAGGCCAGGTGAACTAAAAAGTGAAATCAGTACTTTTAATTTTCTCAACTTGTCAATTTTGTAAACCACTGTAAAGACATTTACGGGTTCTGATTTGTATCTTTGAAGCTAATGTCCCTACATGCTTATGTAAAATACATAAAAAAGTCTATCAAGCAAATAAAACAAGTGAAACTGCGAGCTACTGCTCACTGATGATACCCCGCCGCAAGTGGATAATATTAATAGTGTAAAAATATGCAAGTGTTTGGTAAACAGGAAATTGTCAAGTGATGAATCTGAAAACCCATCACACGGTAAAGCTGACTTATATAAATCCTGAAACCAAATTTCAGAAATCCTTGTATTGTAGTTCCTGAGAAAAATGTGACGAAAATTTTCAACTTGGCTATCATGTGTTAAATCATACAAGTGTTCGGTAAACAGGAAGTTGTCAAGTGATCAATCTGAAAATGCATCACATGGTATAGCTGACTTAGATAAATCTTGAAACCAAATTTCAGAAATCCTTGTATGTAGTTCCTGAGAAAAATGTGACGAAAAATATTCATGGGACGGACTGACAGACAGAGAACAGTAATTCCCTCCCCCCCTTTTTTAAAGCAGGGGTATAAATATTTGAATGCAACTGAAATCAGTTAATAAGATATGGAGGAACTGTAAGTGTCCTTACTGCAATATTCCTTTGTAATGAAATTGAGTCTACTTATATCATTATGATTATGTTATTAATGATTTTATTATATAAAATTTCATATATATTTAAATATATTCCAATAAATTGCATGTACATTGAGATAACATTATTGTTTAAAAACTTCAGAGTAGAAAAATAATGCAATGGACTGACATGGATTGATACTTGATAAGTAAAATAAAAATTATATATAAATACAATGTGTGACGACAGAATCAACATTAAAAACATTTCAACAAATATTATCAAATAAAAGCTGAAATACAATGAAATAATAAAATCATTGTTTTAAACATAGTCGTTAAAAACAGGTTCAATATAAATTATAACAGTGTGTATACACCTTTTGTTTATGTATTTACATGTGATTAAATTCATGATTTTTTTTTATTTAAACTATACAACATTCTACCATTTTTCAAACTTAAAGAAGTCTGTAATATCTGATAAGGTACAAAATAAATCCAGAAATTCAGATGTTGATGGAAATGACATCAATGATTATTTACAACTGGCACCATTTTATCATCAATATATGAATTCAGTGTATGTAATTGTGCACTTTTCATGACCAAAATTATTTTGATTTTCTAAACTACATCTACTGAAAATCTTCCTAAATTTGGCAAAAATCTTGCTTTGAAAAGATTTTATAAAATATCACCATAGAATGTTGAATGATCAGATTTGGAAAATAAAAGGCTATGTAATATGTGTCCTTTTTTAAGAAAAAAAAATATGAGAGTCATCCTGAAGAGAAAATCAAAGGATAAAAAAATACATTTTTTAAAAGAAGTCACTGAACAATGAAAATGAGGAAAAAAACAATGGGCATATATGCCAGATGGAGATTTAGACCATAACTTGCATAAGACATCTGTATACCAAGCTCCTATTCCTTCTGAAATACAAAGCTTTATTACAATGAGCTAACATCACTTCTACCAAATTTTCATCCTAATGTATCTCTTTGGCAGAACAAATATAAATTATTTATTATTATAGAAAATATGTAAGTGTTATGCAAAATTACAAGCTAACAACCTCGACAAGTGGTTTCCTGAAGATGAACCAGGCTAAGTGAAAACACAGTATTTTATAAGAATTTTTACCATAAAAAAATCAGACCTACTTACCAGGGTATACTATAATTTTTAGGAGAGTTTGTTTGGCTTTTCTTCATATGAAAGAGATAGACTTATAACTTTTATAAGAACCTTTAGTGAGCCAGCTCACATACCCCATGCCCAAGATAAAGAGGAAAAGCTAATATTGACCTGATGGCAGTTTTTTTTCTTCTTTGCATTAAAATATGATTTTGGTTTATGATTTCAGACAGTAATATTGTGTTACACAATACCATATTTATTAACTTTGACCTTGGTGACTTACAAATCAATAGGGATCTTCCTCTTATTATATGTGACCATATATCCAAGTTAGGTTGCAATCCCATATACCAGTATATGAAGCATCCTGAAACTTCTTTTCTGCACAAAATTCAGAATTTCTGTAGTAACTATGACCTTGACTATAGACATAGTAACCTCAAAATCAACAGAGACCTTACACTCATTATATGCCACCATATATCAAAGTATGGTTGCAATCAGGCCTGGGCCATTACATTAATGCAATGTAAAAAGAAATTGATAAATATTAGCAGGGTATAATAGTGTTAGAGCATGGATTTCAAAAACTGGTTAATCAACATGTCCATTGCACTTTATCATCATAAGTGTTTCAAACGTGCTGTCATTAAGAGAAGGCGATCAGGTCTGTACACCTTTCTAGCATTACTAAAAAGCCTTTCGAAAGGAGTTGATGTGGAGGAAATGGCTAAATATTTGATAGATGTATTAGCCAAGGAAGAAAGGTGCACTGAATTTGACATCAAGTATTCCAGTGGATTGATTGACATTTCTTTGCATGGCTCAGACAAGTAAATGTCAAAATCATGTACTGCACCTGACCTGTGTCTTCTCTATGATGGAGTAGGAGAAGGCATGAAACTGAAAAAGTCACTTTCAAGTTTCTTAGGTGGTGGTGAAAAATAAATAAATTATCATATAATTTCGTTTCTAACATTGCTCACTTAATTATCAAGACATCATAAAGGGATTTCTCAAAGAAATATAATAAATGTGTCATTAAAAGAATATCTTGCTAAATGCCTAAGGGCTCAAGACAAACATAAGTTGAGAAGATTTGATTACTTTTTTTTTTAAATTATTTTTATAATGATTCAACATCTTTTTTTTATGCCTAGTTTAGACAAATTAAAGTTTATATTCTATAAATAGTTAAATTTTTATTTTATTTATTAGACAATGTGATTCACGAACTGATATTCAATAATTTATGGAAATCTTTGAGAATTTTTATCATTTTTGTGACATAAGCATATGTTTTATATAAAACTAATTATAAGAGTTTTAAGCTGAGGATTATTTATTTTGGGAAAAAATGTATATTATTTTTAATATTTTTTTCTTACGCTATTTTAATTTGTAAATGTGTAATTGGTATAACAGTGTCTCGTAAGTCAGTTTTGCCCTGGATATTGGTTATTTTATTATGTATGTATATTGTGTATGAATTATTTTTATTGCAATCAATATGTGACACTTTAATAAACAAATTATTTATTTAATTATTTATATTACAATAAAAACAATTTGATATTAATCAGGACACAAATTACAGTTTGGTGTAAAAATGTCGATTGACATATTCAATCTTTCATTGAAATACCTGTAAGGTGTGTATGGCATAATGAAATTTAATCTCCATATTTTTTCTTTTCATCAATATAATTTTGTTTTATATTTTTTTTAGAAGATTTTTCATGGACTACCAAAATATTCCCAATATCATTTATACAAATATCAGAAACAAAAGATCAAGACTTGATAATTTTCACCCCATTACATCATTACATTACAATACATGTAATTGTAATGCAGAAAATGTGCATAACAAATTACTTTACATTACATAAAAAAAAATGTAATATAACAAGCATTACAATTACAAATTACCAAATGACGATACTCAATAACGGATAGCACAAACATTATATACCCCTGCTACTTTGTTGTATGTGATCTAAAAAAAATTATAGATCACTTACCATCTACAAGGGCTACAGGAATAACTTCTGTAGCCAGAAATATGACACTTGGCAGGGTGGTTTTAATGTGTTATGCAACAATTAACCAACTTTTATAAAGTTATCACATTTAAAAAAAAATCAAGTTTATCATTTTTTTTCTAATATCAACATTCTCCCCCTGAAAAATTCCATTCTGTCAATTTAAATGAATTCTAACACCATTTAACTATCAGTATATGAAGACAGAAATAGAGATTGCTTTGATGAGTCATTTTCTTTAGCATATATATATATGTTTAACGGAAAATCTAAATAATTATTAAAACCACTTTTTAAAAATGAGAAAGTTATGAAATTTTCTGTAATAAACAGTTCAAAAGAAACAAATTTTTTGTAACACCATCCATCTTAATAGAACACATTTTTAACTCTTTTTTGGGACGTAAATCAAATTTCACAAATTATGTTTTATACCTTTTGACATGTGTTGGAATTATCAACTTCATAAAACTTTTTAATGAGTAAAAATGAGTTGTCAATGATCAGACAAAAAGATGTTTCTCTGTGTCACTTTTAAGACCAAGGCTGCTACAGAAGATTTTCAGACAGGAGTTTTTAATATTTTTGTAATGGAAAGTACAAATTGGTCATGTTGGTGGTACTTAACATTTTTTGCTGAAAATATAATATGGATGTAAATATAAAAATAAGGAGATGTGGTATGATTGCCAATGATATATAAAAAAGAAGATGTGGTATGATTGCCAATGAGACAACTTTCCACAAAAGACCAAAATGACACAAACATTAACAACTATAGGTCACCGTTCGGCCTTCAACAATGAGCAAAGCCCATACCACATAGTCAGCTATAAAAGGCCTCGATAAGACAATATAAAACAATTCAAACAAGAAAACTAACGGCCTTATTTATTTGAAAATAATGAACGAAAAAAACATATATGTAACACATAAACAAACGACAACCACTGAATTACAGGCTCCTGATTTGGGACAGGCGAATACATAAATAATGTGGTGGTGTTAAACATGTTAGACAACTTTCCACCAGAGTTCAAATGAAATAAAATTGAGAATGGAAATGGGGAATGTGTCAAAGAGACAACAACCTGACCATAGAAAAAAATAACAGCAGAAGGTCACCAACAGGTCTTCAATGAAGCGAGAAATTCCCGCACCTGGAGGCGTTCTTCAGCTGCCCCTTAACAAAATATTTACTAGTTCAGTAATAATGAACGCCATACATGTAAGCAATTATACCATAAATGTAGATTTGTCATTTTTCTTCATCATTACTGCATGTACTGGGTAGAGACTTTTGTTTTAATGAAACACTAGGAACATCTAATTCCAATTCCATCTCCTTTAATGGGAGAAATTTTTTTTGCATAGAAATTGTTTTTTCAATCAAATGTAAGCGTTTTGGAGCAATACGACCTAAAAAATCACATGTTCCTTTTAAACTTTGAATCTCATCTACTAAAAGTTTAGGCTTTAAGGTAAAATGATTCAATGTCATCCAAATTTTTAAAATGTTTGATAAATTTAATGTTTCACCCTCTGCACTAAATTTATTCTTATTCCAAATAGGAATAGGATCTCCTTTATTTCTTAACAGGATGTCATTCTGTGTATCATACATATAAATATCAAAGTAATCAGAACTTGCAACAATAGTAGGAATTAAAAAAGCTTGAGGAAGTGTTTTGCCTTTTTCTCTTTGACGTACCCTCTGGTACATTGAATAAGTAATTGTCTGTGCAACAACTTGCTCAATTTTTTCCTTTTTTCGTAATGTTGATGATTTCAAATCAATTTCAATTATCTGATTTTCTGCTTGGTCTGCATCAAACTCTTTGTCATCTGCACTGCAGTCTTCTGGATATATAATATTACAGCCACCTCCTGCCATAGTGAACAACATGATGTCTGGTCTTCCATACCATAAATATTCACTCCCTTAAATAACATAAACAATGAATTAGAATGATTAGAATTTAAATAATCAATTCTAATCTAGGCAGCTGTGCGGAAAAAAATCAAATTTAAAAGCGGCAGAAGAATTACATTTCGCTTTCTTTGGTAAACAAGAGGCTCTCAAGAGCCTGAATCGCTCACCTGCATTTGTTTGCTCAATTCATTCATCAATCATGATTTTTATTTGCTTTTTAATGTATATATCGGGTGTTTGCTTAAAAATGCCACTAAAAAATTCTTTGTTATGGTCATATTTGCTTAAAAATTTAAAAAAAAATTAATTCTGCAATCTCACTGCAGATACATGTAGATTTTAAATTATTGATCATATTTATTCTGTAAGGTTTGTCCTTGGTGCTTAAGAGATGAAATATACTACTATGTTCTTTCTTGGCAATACATGCAATAGCAGCCCTGTTTTACAATGCATTATATTCAAGATATAATTTCTAAGCTAAATACTGAATAGAAATTTAAGGTATAATTTCAAACAAGCATACAAGAGTGGACATGGATAGTATCTGTAAGCATTCTTAGATTATTGCATAGAAATGTGAGTCAATTCACTCAAGGATCCCACATCTCATAATTAGTTCAATTATTTCTTTTGAAGTATTTCAGACCAGGATTTTTAATTATGCACATCAGCAGGTTGTATACTATATGTGGAGTTTCATCAATATCAATTGAGCTGTTAAGGAGTTGTGCTTCTGAGAACTGTTGCCACATGTTGTAATAAACTAAGTGCATGCAAGTTCAAATATCTCCCTAGAAATACTTTGGACCAGGATTATTCTCCTTAATGGACATGTACATACTCAGGTTTTGTACTGCAACTGTATTAACATGATTAAGTTTCATTTGTATTTGTCAATACATTAAGGAGGAGTTTCACTTACAAGAAATATGGACAAAGGGACAGACAGGGTGATTCCTACATTGTATATATAATTCTTAAAAATGTGTTTGTTTATAAGGTATAATTATTTTTGCCATTTCATTTCTGAGGGTGATTTTTTAAATTTTTCTGCTGTCGGATAATTGATCCTAGAAAAAAAACTGTAGATATCAATTGTTTTAATTGATCTGCATAAATCAATTTGTTACATGTAATTGTGTTACTTGAATGCAACTCTTTGGCTGACAACTATCTCTATAGTACCGAAAAAAAGACCAAATCAGAGAAGTTTAACATCAACCAATGAACCATGAAAAATAAGGTCAAGGTCAGATGAAACCTTCCAGACAAATATACACCTTAAAATCATTCCATGAACCAAATATAGTTCCGGACACCTTATAGTACATTTTTTGTATCTAAAAAAACAGACCAAACAATAAAAAATGTGCTTCGCCAAGCGCGGCCAGATATGACTGCAGAGGTCCAACCCTAAAAAGTTGGGGCAAAAATGGACACAATATTCAAGCTTGATACAGGTCTGAATTTGGATTGTAACTACATATTAAATATTTGACACATTATAGGTTTCTGATACAGATTAGTCAAAGAACTTGAAATTGTTTATATGATTTGAATTTACATTCAATTGAAGATTTCTTGCTGTTATGCAATACTTAGTAAAATCTGTTTTCAGACTATATACATGTACAAAGAATTAGCAAAATAAATTGTGACCTCCAATTTTTTAAATCTTCTGAAAAAAATTGACCCCTCCAAAAAGAATATTTTTTAAATAAATATATTCTTGTTGTAAAATGTGATACAATTAAAGAGACATCCATCCACTTTAAAAATACAAGTTATTGTCTGAAAACTAGAAAAATGCTTCTTTTTGGCCCCTTATTCCTGAACGGTTTGGGCCCTTACCCCCAAAATGAATCCCAACCTTTTACTTGTGGTATTGAACCTAATGGTACAATTTCAGAACAATCAAAATACTTATACACAACTTATTGTCTTGAAACTAGAATTTTTTTTGTTTTGGACCCCTTTTTTGCCCCTAATTCCTAAATGGTTTGGACCATCACCCCCAAAATCAATCCAAACCTTCCTGTTGTGGTATACAACCTTTTGATTAAATTTCATAGAGATCCATACATTTAAACTAAAGTTGGTCCCCGACGCCAACCTGATAGCAATATATGATTATGAACATAATTTGTGTGCAGTCGTATAAAAATCAACATTTTGTTGCAGATAGATTTTAATCTAATATTCCTGTCACTTTTGCTGTAACTGTTTTTGGTTTGTGAGATATAAGCCAAAAACTGCATTTGTCCCCTATGTTATGATTTTAGCAAAACAAATAACGGTGGCCATGTTTGTTGATGGAGCAAAACTTTGGATACAATTTATAAAAAAAGATACTCTAAGGAACATTCCATTAAAGTTTGCAAGTATTTGGCTAAGTAGTTTCAGAGAAGAAGATTTTTGAAAAAGTAATAGACTCACAAAAAAATGTAAAAAAATTGTGTTTTAAGGGCAATAACTCCTTAAGGGGTCAATTGATAATTTGATCATGCTAAGTTATTTGTAGATCTTACTTAGCTGAACATTTTTCTCATTTACACTTTTTTTATATATCTACTATAATTTAAAAGATAATAACCAAAACTGTAAAATTTCCATAAAATTATCAATTCAACAATGGGCATGATGGGTTGTCCGATTCGTCTGAAAATTACAGGGCATGCTGACATATTTGTAAATCTTACTTTGCTGAACATTATTGCTGCTTACAGTTTATCTCTATCTATAATAATATTCAAGATTATAACCAAAAACTGAAAATTTATCTTAAAATGATCAATTCAGGGACAGCGACCCAACAATGGGTTGTCTGATTTGTCTGAAAATTTCAGGGCAGATAGATCTTAACCTGATGAACATTTTTACCCCATTTCAGATTTGCTCTAAATGCTTTAGTTTCAGAGATATTAATGCCAAAAACTGCATTTGACCCCTATGTTCTAATTTTAGCAACAGCGGCCATGTTTGTTCATAGATCACAAATTCAGATACAATTTATAAACTAGATACCCTAAGGAACATTCAGTTAAAGTTTGAAGATATTTTGCTCAGTAGTTTCAGAGTAGAAGATTCTTGAAAAAGTTTACGACAACAATGCTGTTGCTGACAGACAAGGACGACGACCGACGCCAAGTGATGGCATAAGCTCACATGGCCCTTCAGGCCAGGTGAGCTAAATAGTTTGATGAAATAGAATCTAGTTTAAATGAAAATAGACAAATGCATGTATTCTTCAGTTTACAGTACATAAAAAAGAATGTATAAAATATATGACCTGAGACTTCTGTCAAATGCTTTATTATTGTAATACATAAAAGATATATACCGGTATGTCATGTATGTAAAACAAACTAATTTACTTTATAAGTTAATTTGTTTGAGACATTTATAAACTAAAAAGTGTATAAATTTGATAAAGTACTGGTACAGCATAAACTCTTAGATATATACATGTACATGACCACACAAAGACCTGATAGACAAACTTTATGTGAAAAGTTTACTCATAAAGATTATAGATGTATGTAACCCTCCTAAACATAAATTGCTATTCTGTCTAAATTGGTCAAACTTGAAGCCAA
Source organism: Mytilus trossulus (assembly GCF_036588685.1). Taxonomy (NCBI): domain Eukaryota; kingdom Metazoa; phylum Mollusca; class Bivalvia; order Mytilida; family Mytilidae; genus Mytilus; species Mytilus trossulus. The sequence continues at coordinate 320,397 of NW_026963293.1, read as the reverse complement.
AGTCATTTCATTTTTATATATATATATACTTATATTAACTTAAGAGTTATCTTTTAATTTTGGTTAAGGAAAATTGTCTAGAACATTAGAAAATGTATACACAATTTTAGAAAACTTACATGTACATTACTAATTAATAAGGAATTATTTAGATTATACTAATTTGAAAACAAATTTGTTTATAGTATTATAACAATAATTTAAGCCTTTTCACATTTACAGGTGTGGGTGATTGGTTCCCTTACGTTTTGTTTTTTTACAGTATTGAATTGGTAACCTTTTAGAATAATTTTACTTAAAGGATTGATAAGTTTAACCTGATTGTATCTAAATTTCCGGGCACGGTAAACAACATCACCGCAAAAATTAGGACATGTAGCTATAGGATGTGCTATTCCGTTTGAAATAAGTTTTCTACAGGTACAGCCAAATTTTTTTCTTCCAAACTAAATCTTTGTATCTATGGAAGAATTTAGTAAAGGTTTTAAGTTTTAATATGTTAGTGAGGAAATATCTGTTTGTTTGTTTATAGTTCAAATCAATAAATGCAAAATTTTACTTACAACTAAAATTTATTCCAGCACTTTACATCAAATACTATTTCATTCAGTGAGGTAACATGTAAAAGGAGTAGGTTCAGTAAGACCCATTTTTGGCCCCAAATTATAGCAGTTTTAGAAATATTGTGAAAATGTAATCTTTAAGCTATATTTTGCCAAGTAAAGCGCTTTTTGACAATGCAATGCACAACTATCGTATTCTAGCATCATTAAGTCATGTTAAATTACTGAAATCTTCAAAATTTTAGCATTTTGGTTAATTTTTAGACGGTTTCCGTCTAAAATGAAAGTGAACGCATTCATGTTCATTCATAATATTGAAATGTAAGTTGTATTTGATAATAATACAAAATACAATAATACAAAAAGACGTTTTTTGGCATATTTGATAGATTTTTCATATTATAGCTTGAATCAGAGCCTTTTTAATGACTAAATCAATTAAAATCTTTCACATAATTGAATCAATTGAAATAAACACTTAAGTGTTTAAAAAGTGCCCAAAAACTTTCGTTAGATGAACCTGAAATTTGAGGCCAAAATCGACCCTAATAACGGACCTACTCCTTTCAATGTTCAAATAAAATGCCTTTTATATGAATTTCAAAGGTTTATTTAACCTCCTGTTTTAATTGCATCAGAATATTTGCAAATACTATTTTTACCAACCGCAGATCCAGTATCAGAGTTTTTGGATAATCGTGTTCTAGATAAAGATTGGAGTTATAATATTCAATTCTAAAACAAATTAACAATTAAACAATTTCAATCATAAATTTTATATTTTCAAGCTGATAAATATGCTTTGGGCAGCTATCACGCATTTATAGAAATTCTTTGTTTTGAACAATAAGTCATGTAAGTAGGCCTAAACAATAGGACATAAGAACATGATTTACATTCATTCTTAAAACACATCAAATCCTACAATTTCATAAGTCAAGAGCACTTTGCTATATATAATATTCAAAGTTTGTATGTATACATGTTAAATTCATGTTTATTTGTAAAATCATACATTTCATTGGCTAATCACTGTACACTTTTGTACATGTAATTACATCGATTAACATTTTTAAATTTAAAAGGAGGAGGGTTGGCATTTCAGAAGATCTGGTTTAATCTTGTCACATATTCATGTGGCTGTTCAAAGAAATATATACATGCAAATTATGACAAATAACTCACCAATTCCAGTATTCCGATATCTGATCTGCTGACCACATTTCATACAAGGACAAACATCGAACTTATTGTGATAGTCATTTGTTAAAAAATAATGATGTCCAGAGAACCGAATAGTTAGCCTGGAGAACAGATGATTTGCTAATAATGTGCAAATATATGATTCATCATTTTTTATAGGTCTATCTCTTTGTTCAGGTATTCTATGCATGCATCTTAAACAATCCTCATGGAAATCTGCAAATATAAATACATGTTTGCATTAGATATGTTAAGAAACAAGAGGCTCCTTGTACTTATTTGTAGGTTTTACTTTTCTGAACTTTTTTGCCATTTCAAGTTTCTTATCATAAAAAGTGCCCTGCCCCTTTTGATTTCTAGCTGGAGCACTGTGACTTATTGTAGGTCTTACTCTGCTAAACATTTTTGCCATTTACAGTTTCTCTCTATCTATCATATAGCTTCTGCGAAAAACTTTTAAAATCAATAAAATAGTTTTTCAAGGGCAATAACTCCTATAAGGGTTCAATTGACTATTTCCGTCGGTCTGACTTATTTGTATTATATCCTACTTTGCTGAACATTTTTCTGTTACTGTTTCTCTCTATCTACATTTGTATATATATATTATATTCAAGTAATTTCAAGATAATAACCAAAAACTGTGAAATTTCAGGGGAAATAACCCAACAATGCCATAATGCACCTGATTTGTATTAATATTAAGCAAGGTCTTAAGAATTGAAATTTTACAGAGATTTTGTTTCCCTAGAACATGTAGACAAGAGTGCACACACTGAAATGTCTCGCCTTCTTTACTAATCCTTGATACTATCTTGATAGACCTATTAAAATATAAAGCTTTATTACAACTGTCACATAAACTCAACATTAACCAAGAAAAGGAAACATTAATCAATGAACCATGAAAATGATGTCAAGGTCAGATGAACCATGCCAGGCAAACATGTACAGCTAACAATTCTTCAATACAACAAATATAGTTGACTTATTGCTTATAAATAAAGAAAAACAGACCAAAACACACAAACACTTAAAACTTAGCAATGGACCGTGAAAATGAGGTCAAGTCAAATAAAACCAGCGTAACCGACATAAAGATCATAAAATATGTCCATACACCAAATATAGTTGACCTAATGCATAAAGTATTAGAAAAATAGACCAAAACTAAAATGAGGTCAAGGTCAGATGACACCTGTCAGCTAGACATGTACACCTTACAATCATTCCATACACCAATTATAGTAGACCTATTGCATATAGTATAAGAAAAACAGACCAAAACACCAAAACTTAACTATAACCACTGAACCATGAAAATGAGGTCAAGGTCAAATGACACCTGCCAGTTGGACATGTACACCTTACAGTCCTCCTATACACCAAATATACTAGACCTATTGCTTATAGTATCTGAGATATGGACTTGACCAAGAAAACTTAACCTTGTTCACTGATCCATGAAATGAGGTCGAGGTCAAGTGAAAACGGTCTGACAGGCATGAGGACCTTGCAAGGTACGCACATACCAAATATAGTTATCCAATTACTTATAATAAGAGAGAATTTAACATTACAAAAAATCTTAACTTTTTTTTCAAGTAGTCACTGAACCATGAAAATGAGGTCAAGGACACTGGACATGTGACTGACGGAAAGTTCGTAACATGAGGCATATACATGTATATACAAAGTATGAAGCATCCAGGTCTTCTACCTTCTAAAATATAAAGCTTTTTAGAAGTGAGCTAACACCGCCGCCGCCACCGGATCACTATCCCTATGTCGAGCTTTCTGCAACAAAAGTTGCAGGCTCGACAAAAAATTGATATCCCAGACTTTTAGAACCATAAATTAGACATCTTGTTTGTTCAAGAATTTTATATTTATATTATTTAGTCATTTTTGATACAAATTTGTAAATTTTCTAGAAAATTGGAATGGAAGTGGGGAATGTGAAAGAGACAACAAACAGGCCAAAGAGAGGAAAACAGCATATTTGACTAGCTATAGAATACTAAGATTTATTTTCCTTGGAAAACTTATCCTGGGCCTCACTTTTCTAGTAAAATTGTGGTCATGGACGATTACCTAGGAAACAAAAAGACTGGGGAACAAATTTTACTACTGGACAGATTTTACTGTTAGTGCTGCATAATTAACTGGCTGTTTCTGTATTTATTAGCCCTGGTATAGATTCAAGTTGAGTATTGGCCCAGAGACTTGAAAACAAGAATGCAGCTTAAAGTAAAGCTGTGTGGTCAATCCATTCTTTTTCATACATTTTTGAAAAACATTGCTTAATATTAATACAAAGTAGGTGCATTAAGGCCCGGTTTGGCCCAAGAAAATAAAGTTTTTTAGAACTATTTCAAGTTTGCACATATTGTTTGGAAATGCATAAAATAAAAAAAAATGTAAATGAATCTGACACAAAAGATTTTTGATGTAATGTAGTCGCAATTATGTCATAATATGCACTGCTTTCATGAAAACATAGAAAACCCCTGAATTTCTACAGTTTTCCATCGTTATTACCAGTGTGGAAAAATCATGCGCAGCCAAGAAACAACAAAATAAATTAAGAGTATTTTTATTATAAATATTGACATACTGCATTTTTGTACTGTCACTAAATATAAAGTTGTTTCTTGGATGCACATACTTTTCCAATCTAATATATATATATACTTAAAAGATGTAAATCAAGGAAAATCAAGAAATTTTACAAAATACAAAATGTGTGTTATAGTTTGTTAATTGCAATACATGTATATATATACATGCTATATAGTAACATGTTAATGTGATGTGAAATGTGTTTTTATTTTCTGAAAACCTTAAGCATTGTTAAGCGCGCTTATACCTTATTAGAGTCAGGCCAAATTTAAGAATATGTATGGTAACTTTTCAAATTGCTAAAATATTTAGGCCAAATAAGACCTCTGCAAATTAAATATATATATATAAGGTGTTATTAGCTGGAGAAGTAGTTTTCATCATATTACTGAGGTTCTCATTGCTAAGCAATAATACAGTTTAATATTTCATTTATAAACATTTTTGAATTATGTTAATGATTTGATTGATATTATTGTAGCAAGTGTCAATCTGTTGGTTTACATGTATATTCATAGTATGTACAGTACATGCAGCTGAGTACATGTATCCATGAATAAATATAAAAATTTTGTGCAGATATTATTTTGTCTTCTTATAAATCTGACAGACAATAAATAGCAAGGTATTCCTTATCAACATGAGCCAAATCTCTAACTAAATCTTATAACTTACTAAACATAGTACAACAATCATGACAATTAATTGGGCACAATTAATGTACTTCTCTAAAAAACCTTCCTGATGGCTGATGCACAATTATCATAATTAATCTGTTAATCAAAATTTAACATAACTTTTAAAATTTGATCATTTCTTCTAACAATACTGGTATACATGGTATACATTGACCCAGTCTAAATACATGTAGTTATAAATGACTTCTTGAAAGACTACATTGTTGTCGTCACAGCAAAAAATTAAAATAGCCTTTCAAGACGTCATAATTATTTGGACTAGACGGCCCGAGAACACAGTTATTCCGTAGTGCATTTCTTTTAGACAATAAATTCAAATTAAAAAAATGGCACCTGCTCTTTCTCAAAAATATTTTTACAGTGTAGTGTACTACCAGTGAGACAAATAATATCAAAATTATAGAAACTTCTCCCAGCTTTAACTCAAAATATTGACAATTCTGTGTTAAGGGGGTGTAAAATTCAGTTTGACAGCTTCAGACGTGATAAAATTTGACCTTTTAGAACTGGACCAATTCACTACTTAACATAAAGTTTCAGCACCCAAATTTTTTTGACATGTAATTACACCCCCCTACTTAATATTTCATGCATTTAATATAAAGAAATAAATTGGGAAAGTGTATAAAATAAAACATGCAAGTTATGCACTGTTTACACTAGGGACTATATTCGTAGACAACGAAAACCAAAGGACGATAACTGTGTCCTTCGACCAGACTGCTAGAATACACTCATATTCCAGTATCATAGTATTTTTAAGAGAAAAAACACAATACTCAAATAAAATTTTATACCATTATTGTTATTAGCAATAAATGTGATCTTTAGATTGTGATCCCCAAGTTCAGGTGATCCCAAACTTTTATCAAGGAAATCATGATAGGAAATGCAAGCCCTGGAATAATGTATCAACTGGGAGATAAGTACCCATTATCAGATTATATGCATGTTGATATCATAAAATATCAGCTGCAATACATAATACGAAGCTTTTTGTGGAGTGAGCGTAGCGAACGAGATCAAAAAGCCTTCATATAATGTCAAGCAGCTGATATTTTACAATATCAATATGCAGATAATCGATTTATCGGGCTATATTTGCGTGTTTCAGAAGTGTTTTCTTTGTTTCACCAGCACACAAAAGATGACTTGATAAGTTGTTGTCAAACTTATCAACGTCGGTTCAAACATTATGACGTTGCTGATATGTCTGGGTCAAAGTTATTAAGGCCGGGCCAACGTATTTGACGTCACAAAGACATAATACGGAAGAATGAAATTAAGAGCTAAACAGAGTGATATAAACAGTGGGACAATCGGTAAATACTCCATATGCAGGGACTGCCTAATATTTACAACAACAACAAAAATAAAAATAAAAGGGGGGGGGGGGGGGGCATTCCGCAAGCACCTGTGAATCTCACATCATGAATTTTTCATTTGGAGTTTTGACATAAATCAAAATGTATACAAAAACTACAATTTTTACAAACCTTTCTCTTCTAAGAATCCTAATATAAAAGCGTCCGTAACGAACTGAAGACTTGGATCTGGACATTTCTTTCCTTCGATGTTTAGTTCAAGAGAACGGAAACCATCCTCAAACATGGACTTGAATGATACTCGTTTAGTGAAAACCCCTTCACCTGTTTTCATGACTTCCTGTGCTTCCATTATATCAAGAACTTTTCCGGATTTATCTTCCAGATACTGTATAGTATCAACATTAGCCCTGGAAAAATTTCTACCTAATGCATATCCTCTTATTCGTAAGGGTTGAAATTCTGTGTCTTCGAAATCACTGAGTGCTTCTCTTATAAGTCTGGAACAAGATGCGTTCCGTGATAATGCAGATTCTTTGGAATACAAACAAGAAACTGGGGTATACGTCAACTGTAAACGAACCTTGTTGCACAACCTCGAAAGAATACGTGTCGCCATTTGGATTCGACCTTTAACTTTTGAGACGTTATCGATAGTGGACATGCTAAAATAAGTCAGCAATTTTAACATGTTTACCTAAACAGTTTTCCACATAGAATGTGGCGCTGGACAGTTGCTTAATCATAAATGTATGTTCTAAAAAAAGATTGCGGGAAAACCAGGCTGTCTAATTCGTGAATTCCCTTTTGATGAATATTACTCTACTATACATGGTTTTAAGATTTAATTCAGACTGTCCTGAAGAATTTTCTGTAAATTCAGCTTCCTTTGAAATTCATTATAAAATATAATAATGTGAATAATATTTCAGGGGTTGTGTTCGATAATGGTGATGATGATGTAACCTGATACAGGCTGATTATGTCATCATCAATATTTGACAATTTTGACTTTGACGAAAACGAGTCTGCGGAATGTCACTATGAACAATATTTAGCTATTTAAAAAGCTGAGCCTTGCAGGAATTCACGACATATGAATTTAGTCGGGTTAACACACATGTTGATTATTTGGACATCCACATTTTCCTAACTGTAACAATTCATATAACGTGACGGTACCTAAATTGCACCCATTTTGACAGTTTTTTCAACTACGTTTTTTTTAGATGAAGAAAAAAATGTCCATACTGTGTTTATTTTGTAGCCCTATCCTTCTTTATTGCATAGGTACACCAGTTTTATTTTTAATTAATATTAAGAAATAAAAAAATGGGTTTGAATCAACCTCCAAACTATCCACGATTCTGTAATGAGGAGTACCCAAATTGCATCCATGCTTAAATTCACATCGTCAAAAGTCTAATAACCGAGCTTCTGCTTAATTTCTTCAAATGATTTGAACAATTGCATATTAGTCCCATGCTTACTCTTTATATTTTACGAAATGGATACTTATAATGTATACTTTTTGTTAATTTTAACCTCAAAAGATAACGTTTTGATGACGTCGCATGGTGACGTTTTCGTACATTTTGCTTTTTCAGTAATACCCAAGTCCCACAAGGCCACGATCGCACTACGATCTGTGAAAAAAATGCAATTTGATGATCGTAGTACGATCATGTAGATCGCAGTAAGGTCGTATCACTGTCGTGGTGAGGTCTTCAAGATCGTGATGAGCGTGGCAAACTTTGAACATGTTCAAAACAATCGGGGTGCGGTCGTGGCGAAATCAGGTCGTTGTAGAAGCGTAGCAAGAGCGCACCTAGATCGTAGTAAGATCGCAAAGGTCGATGTACCATCGTAGTGAGAGCGTAGCGAAAGCGTGATTCTATTCGGAGAAACTGCGCTATGATCTCATTGCGACGTTATTACGATCTCACTTCGACCATCACGTTCTCACCGCGACCAAACTACGCTTCCACTACGACTTTACCACGCTGTTCACGACTATAGTACGATTCTAGCACGCCCTTGCCGTCCTCGTCACGCTCTTCTTACGACCTGACTACGTTCATACTACGACCGTTATTCTCATTGTCATTTTCCCATAACATATATTAATTTTCTCCAGGTTTTGTTTGTCTATAAGTAATTGGGACTTCTTGTCCATTTTCTCTAACGGCTCAACCATAATTCTTGTTTTCATATATTGGTAGATAAGACCATTGGTTTTCCCGTTTGAATGGTTTTACACTAGTAATTTTTGGGGCCTTTTATATCTTGCTGTTTGGTGTAAGCCAAGGCTCCGTGTTGAAGGCCGTATCTTGGCCTATTTTAAAAATTGTTACTTGGATTGAGAGTTGTCTCATTGGCACTCATACCAAATCTTCTTATATCTGTTGACACATCTGTTTCATATCTGCTATCGTTCACTAAAATATCGTCATTTCAGCTTTATGAACCAGCAATAGGTTGTAATTTAGGTCGGATTGGTCGGTCCGACATCTCTACTTGATCAAGATTCGTTACTATCAGAGCTTCATTTGCCTCTTCATCAACCCTTACACCACGCCCATGTGTTCTAGTAGATTTTGGGGGCATGACTGTTTTTTTTTCTTTCGAGAAATCTACGTATTATTCAGAAATAGAACTGAAGGAATGATACTGTATTGATATGGAACACGATGTTGACGTTATTGCTGAGAGCGTAGTAAGATCGCGGTTTGAACGTAGTGTAATCGTGGTAAGAATGTGCTATAATCGCAGTAGAAGCGTGGTAAGATCGTGTTGTAATCGGATAACTCGTGGTATGGTCGTAGTGAGAACGTGATAAGCGTAGAAAGATCTTGATAAGCGTAGTAAGGTCGCAGAATAAGCACGATGAGAACGTGTTATAATCGTAGCGGGATCGTTGTAGTAGCGTAATGAGGACGTAGTAGCATCGTGAAAGCAACGAAAATTTACATTTTCATGCCGCTCATACCGCGATCTCACCACGATCTGAATTTAATTTAGATATCGCGGTGAGCGTGGTGCGATCGTGATCTAGTGGGACAGGGGCTGAAACAGCCATCTGTTGATAAATACAGTGAACGTTTTTGTGTATATCTAAATATGTTTACCTATGTTCAAAGACGTGCATATAGTATCAAATCATAAAAATACAAATTATTTAGTCTCTAGAAAATCTTGTAAGATTTCTGTTGCTATTTCAGTTTCTGAATATGTGCAATTTAGGTACTCGGTGCAATTTGGGTACCCTTACGTTATATATTATATTACATGTATTCGCCACGTTAGCGATGATCATCTTGAAGGACATTGAACAATATGGTCTGATCCACTGCCGGAAAATATTAACTACTATAGAGTTTAGAGGGGGAATAGGACCTTTATCGGGACGCCGGGGTCGGATGTTTTTAAGCTCGGGATTTCGGGATTGACGCTTTCGGGATCCGGGAATTCTTTTTTTGAATTTCGGGACCTCGGGAATTCGTGTTTTTAAGCCCGGGATTTCTGGATTTCGTGTTTTAAAGCCCGGGATTTCGGAATCAGGACCCTCCTACCCTCCCTCAGTTTAGTTAAAACATTATAAAGAAAATGTATTATGATAATAATAAACCCTAACGTTTAAAAAGAAAAGACTTTTAACTCTATGTCTGTTCCTTTGATTAAAATTCGATCTGGCAAATACAGCGTTGAAAACCCAAGTATGTATTAAAACATGAACACTTGAAGAGCTATATGTGTCGTGATTGGTAGGACACCTCAAGTACCTGCTCTTTGTTTGGAAGTGAAAAAGTTTCATCTTCTTTTTTTTGGTGTACATCACCATCATATTATTATGGATAGGAAAATTAAGGTGATCGTCGGTCTTAACCTGTCTTACGAAGTTCTGCTAATAACGTAGACAGCGTTAGTTTGCTTTTATGTTTCCTTTTATTAATTGTACCTGTTTTGTGTCGTATTTGGTAGGAAAGTGCAATAGTAAATTACTGATCTTTTTGCGACATGGGAAAAAGCTGTTAAGAATTTAAACGTGTGTAGGTAGGAAAGAGCGATCGTCAACTTATTTTTTTCCTAAGTAAGCGGTGTATGAGAGATTGACAACATTAAGCATCTTTCGTCCCTCTTTTAAGATCATTTTTGTATTCCGCCTTTTTTTCAGCTTATATCATTGATGCATATCACTATTATATTGCTATGGATAGGAAAAGGCAACCTAAGACTTTTAGAGTTTAATCGTGTGTTGGTAGGAATGAGCGATTGTCATCTTTATTTTTTGTTAGTAGTATGTGGTTAATGACGGCATGGCAACATTAAAAGATCCTTTTCCGCTTTTTTCAGCGTATTCCTTTGATGTACATCACTATCATACTGTTATTGATGGGAAAGGGTAATCGTTATTTTGGGTTTGATTTATTTGTCCGTCCTAATTTTTTTAATATAATTCTGCTTATAATGAACACAGCCATTTTTTGTTTGTTTAATGTTTCTTTGTGTTAATTGTACCCCTTTTTGTGTCGTAGATGATAGTAAACTGCAATACGAAGTTACTGGTAATTTTTACGACAATTGAAAAATGACTTTTAAAATTTAAACGTGCGTTGGTAGGAAAGAGCGATCGTCAACTTTATTTTTTGTTAGTATGGAGTTTATGACGGAATGACAACATTAGGATAATTTTCCGCCTTTTTCATCTTATTTCATTGATGTACATCACTAACATATTGTTATTGTTAGGAAAGGATAATCGTTAGTTTGTCTGTCCTAACCGGTCATATGAAGTTCTTCTTATAATGTAAACAGTGATAGTTTTTTTTTGATTTTCCTTATATTAATTGTCTTTCTGTATCGTAATTTGTAGGAAAGTGCAAAAGTAAGTTGGTAATGATTTTAAGCAAGTGAAAAATGACGTTTAGAATTTCAACCTGTGCAGGTAGAAAAGAGCGATCGTCAACTTAAATTTTTCGAAATAAGGTCTTCATGACAGAATGGCAATACTAAGATCATTTTTGTATTCCTCCTCTTTTCGGTTTATAGCTTTGAAGCACATCGCTATCATATTCTTATTGATAAGAAAAGGCGATCGAAAGATCTTGTCCGTCCTCGCCTGTCTTATGAATCTCTGCTAATGTAGATAGAGATCGATAGTTTGTTTTGATATTTCCTTATATTCATAATATTGATTGTACCTCGTTCTGTGTCGTAATTGGAAGGAAACTTTTTTTTTGGAAGTAAAACATTCTGTTCAAAAGTAAACGTGTGTAGGTAGGAAAGAGCGATCGTCAACTTATTTTTTTCGAAATAAGGTCTTCATGACAGAATGGCAATACTAAGATCATTTTTGTATTCCACCTCCTTTCGGTTTATAGCTTTGAAGCACATCGCTATCATATTCTTATTGATAAGAAAAGGCGATCGAAAGAGCTTGTCCGTCCTCGTCTGTCTTATGAATTTCTGCTTATGTAGATAAAGATAGTTTGTTTTGATATTTCTTTATATTGATTGTACCTCGTTCTGTGTCGTAATTTGTAGGAAACTATTTTTTTGAAAGTAAAACATTCTGTTCAAAATTAAACGTGTGTAGGTAGGAAAGAGCGATCGTCAACTTAAATATTTCTTAGTAAGTGGTTTATGACGGAATGACAACATTACGGTAGGATAATTTTCCGCCTTTTTCATCTTATTTCATTGATGTACATCACTAACATATTGTTATTGTTAGGAAAGGATACTCGTCAGTTTGTCTGTCCTTACCGGTCATATGAAGTTCTTCTTATAATGTAAACAGTGATAGTTTGTTTTTATTCTTCCTTTAATATATTAATTGTCTTTCTGTATCGTAATTTGTAGGAAAGTGCAAAAGTAAGTTGGTGATGATTTTTTTAGCAAGTGAAAAATGACGTTTAGAATTTAAACCTGTGTAGGTAGTAAAGAGCGATCGTCAACTTAAGATTTTCGAAAAAAGGGGTTCATGACAGAATGGCAATAAAAAGATCATTTTTTTTATTCCACCTCCTTTCGGTTTATAGCTTTGAAGCACATCGCTATCATATTCTTATTGATGAGAAGAGGCGATCGAAAGAGCTTGTCCGTCCTCGCCTGTCTTATGAATTTCTGCTAATGTAGATAAAGATAGTTTGTTTTGATATTTCTTCATATTAATTGTACCTCGTTCTGTGTCGTAATTGGTAGGAAACTATTTCTTTTTGGAAGTAAAAAATTCTGTTCAAAATTAAACGTGTGTAGGTAGGAAAGAGCGATCGTCAACTTAAATATTTCTTAGTAAATTGTTTATGGCAGAATGGCAACATTAAAATCATTATTGAATTCCGCCGTTTTCAGCTTATATATCTTTGATGTACATAACTATCATTTTGCTATTGTTAGGAATAGGCGATCACCAGTTTGTTTTGTGATCAGTTTGTTCGTCATAACCTGTCTGATGAACTTCTGCTCATAATGAAGAAAGCAATAGATTGTTGTTATGTTTCCTTATATTAATTGTACCTGTTTTTTTGTGTCGTAATTGGTAGGAAAGTGCAATAGTAAGTTACTGATATTTTTTCAACAAGGGAAAAAAAGCTGTTTAGAATTTAAACGTGTGTAGGTAGGAAAGAGCGATCATCAACTTATTTTTTTCTAAGGGGTGTATGAGAGAATGACAATATTAAGATAATTTTTGTATTCCGCCTTTTTTATGTTATATATTTGATGCATATTACTATCATATTGTTATGGATAGAAAAAGGAGATCGTTAGTTTGTGTTTGATTTAGTTTTTCCGTCCTAACCTGTCTTATGAATTTCTGCTAATAATGTAGCTAGGGATAGTTTTGTTTTATGTTTACTTGTATTGATTGTTCCTCTTTTTGTGTTGTAATTAATAGTAAACTGAAATAGTAAGTTACTGATATTCTTTCGGCACTTGAGAATGACTTTTTGAATTTAAACGTGTGTTGGTAGGAAAGAGCGATTGTCATCTTTAGTTTTTCTTAGTATGTGGTTAATGACGGCATGACGACATTTAGAGATCCTTTTCCGCATTTTTTCAGCTTATTCCTTTGATCACTATATCATATTGTTATTGATGGGAAAGGGTAATCGTTATTTTGGGTTTGATTTATTTGTCCGTCCTAATCTGTTTATATAGTTCTGTTAATAATGAAGACATACATTTTTTGTTTGTTTTATGTTTCTTTGTGTTAATTGTACCCCTTTGTGTCGTAGTTGATAGTTAATTACAAAACGTAGTTACTGGTCTTTTTTTTGGCAAGTGAAAACTGACGTTTAGAATTTAAACCTGCGTTGGTAGGAAAGAGCGATCGTCAACTTTATTTTTTGTTAGTATGGAGTTTATGACGGAATGACAACATTAAGATAATTTTCCGCCTTTTTCATCTGATTTCATTGATGTACATCACTAACATACTGTTATTGAAAAGAAATTATAATCGTTAGTTTGTGTTTGGTTTAGTTTGTCTGTCCTTACCGGGCATATGCAGTTCTGTTTATAATGTAAACAGAGATAGTTTGTTTTAATTCTTCCTTATATAAATTGTTTTTCTGTGTCGTAATTTGAAGGAAAGTGCAAAAGTAAGTTGGTGATGATTTTTAGCAAGTGAAAAATGACGTTTAGAATTTAAACCTGTGTAGGTAGTAAAGAGCGATCGTCAACTTAAGATTTTCGAAATAAGGGGTTCATGACAGAATGGCAATAATAAGATCATTTTTGTATTCCACCTCCTTTCGGTTTATAGCTTTGAAGCACATCGCTATCATATTCTTATTGATAAGAAAGGGCGATCGAAAGAGCTTGTCCGTCCTCGCCTGTCTTATGAATTTCTGCTAATGTAGATAAAGCCTTAGTTTGTTTTGATATTTCTTTATATTGATTGTACCTCGTTCTGTGTCGTAATTGGTAGGAAACTATTTTTTTGGAAGTAAAACATTCTATTCAAAATTAAACGTGTGTAGGTAGGAAAGAGCGATCGTCAACTTAAATATTTCTTAGTAAGTGGTTTATGACGGAATGACAACATTAGGATAATTTTCGGCCTTTTTTTTTTTATCTTATTTCATTGATGTACATCACTAACATATTGTTATTGTTAGGAAAGGATAATCGTCAGTTTGTCTGTCCTTACCGGTCATATGAAGTTCTTCTTATAATGTTAACAGTGATAGTTTGTTTTTATTCTTTCTTATATGAATTGTCTTTCTGTATCGTAATTTGTATGAAAGTGCAAAAGTAAGTTGGTGATGATTTTTAAGCAAGTGAAAAATGACGTTTAGAATCTAAACCTGTGTAGGTAGTAAAGAGCGATCGTCAACTTAAGATTTTCGAAATAAGGGGTTCATAACAGAATGACAATAATAAGATCATTTTTTGTATTCCACCTCATTTCGGTTTATAGCTTTGAAGCACATCGCTATCATATTCTTATTTATAAGAAAAGGCGATCGAAAGAGCTTGTCCGTCCTCGCCTGTCTTATGAATTTCTGCTAATGTAGTTAAAGATAGTTTGTTTTGATATTTCTTTATATTGATTGTACCTCGTTCTGTGTCGTAATTGGTAGCAAACTAATTTTTTGGAAGTAAAACATACTGTTCAAAATTAAACGTGTGTAGGTAGGAAAGAGCGATCGTCAACTTAAATATTTCTTAGTAAGTTGTTTATGGCAGAATGGCAACATTAAAATCATTATTGAATTCCGCCGTTTTCAGCTTATATATCTTTGATGTACATAACTATCATTTTGCTATTGTTAGGAATAGGCGATCACCAGTTTGTTTTGTGATCAGTTTGTTCGTCATAACCTGTCTGATGAACTTCTGCTTATAATTTAGAAAGCAATAGATTGTTGTTATGTTTCCTTATATTAATTGTACCTGGTTTTTTGTGTCGTAATTGGTAGGAAAGTGCAATAGTAAGTTACTGATATTTTTTCAACAAGGGAAAAAAAGCTGTTTAGAATTTAAACGTGTGTAGGTAGGAAAGAGCGATCATCAACTTATTTTTTTCTTAATTAAGGGGTGTATGAGAGAATGACAATATTAAGATAATTTTTGTATTCCGCCTTTTTTATGTTATATATTTGATGCATATTACTATCATATTGTTATGGATAGAAAGAGAGATCGTTAGTTTGTGTTTGATTTAGTTTTTCCGTCCTAACCTGTCTTATGAATTTCTGCTAATAATGTAGCTAGGGATAGTTTTGTTTTATGTTTACTTGTATTGATTGTTCCTCTTTTTGTGTTGTAATTAATTAGTTTGTCTGTCCTTACCGGTCATATGCAGTTCTGTTTATAATGTAAACAGAGATAGTTTGTTTTAATTCTTCCTTATATTAATTGTTTTTCTGTGTCGTAATTTGAAGGAAAGTGCAAAAGTAAGTTGGTGATGATTTTTTAGCAAGTGAAAATTGACGTTTAGAATTGAAACCTGTGTAGGTAGTAAAGAGCGATCGTCAACTTAAGATTTTCGAAATAAGGGGTTCATGACAGAATGGCAATAATAAGATCATTTTTGTATTCCACCTCCTTTCGGTTTAAAGCTTTGAAGCACATCGCTATCATATTCTCATTGATAAGAAAAGGCGATCGAAAGAGCTAGTCCGTCCTCGCCTGTCTTATGTATTTCTGCTAATGTAGATAAAGCCTTAGTTTGTTTTGATATTTCTTTATATTGATTGTACCTCGTTCTGTGTCGTAATTGGTAGGAAACTATTTTTTTTGGAAGTAAAAAATTTGTTCAAAATTAAACGTGTGTAGGTAGGAAAGAGCGATCGTCAACTTAATTTTTTCTTAGTAAATTGTTTATGACAGAATGGCAACATTAAAATCATTATTGAATTCCGCCGTTTTCAGCTTATATATCTTTGATGTACATAACTATCATTTTGCTATTGTTAGGAATAGGCGATCACCAGTTTGTTTTGTGATCAGTTTGTTCGTCATAACCTGTCTGATGAACTTCTGCTCATAATGAAGAAAGCAATAGATTGTTGTTATGTTTCCTTATATTAATTGTACCTGGTTTTTTGTGTCGTAATTGGTAGGAAAGTGCAATAGTAAGTTACTGATATTTTTTCAACAAGGGAAAAAAAGCTGTTTATAATTTAAACGTGTGTAGGTAGGAAAGAGCGATCATCAACTTATTTTTTTCTTAAGTAAGGGGTGTATGAGAGAATGACAATATTAAGATAATTTTTGTATTCCGCCTTTTTTATGTAATATATTTGATGCATATTACTATCATATTGTTATGGATAGAAAAAGGAGATCGTTAGTGTGTGTTTGATTTCGTTTTTCCGTCCTAACCTGTCTTATGAATTTCTGCTAATAATGTAGCTATAGGGATAGTTTTGTTCTATGTTTACTTGTATTGATTGTTCCTCTTTTTGGGTTGTAATTAATAGTAAACTGAAATAGTAAGTTACTGATATTCTTTCGGCACTTGAGAATGACTTTTTGAATTTAAACGTGTGTTGGTAGGAAAGAGCGATTGTCATCTTTAGTTTTTGTTAGTATGTGGTTAATGACGGCATGACGACATTAAGAGATCCTTTTCCGCATTTTTTCAGCTTATTCCTTTGATCACTATATCATATTGTTATTGATGGGAAAGGGTAATCGTTATTTTGGGTTTGATTTATTTGTCCGTACTAATCTGTTTATATAGTTCTGTTAATAATGAAGACATACATTTTTTGTTTGTTTTATGTTTCTTTGTGTTAATTGTACCCCTTTGTGTCGTAGTTGATAGTTAATTACAAAACGTAGTTACTGGTCTTTTTTTTGGCAAGTGAAAACTGACGTTTAGAATTTAAACCTGCGTTGGTAGGAAAGAGCGATCGTCAACTTTATTTTTTGTTAGTATGGAGTTTATGACGGAATGACAACATTAAGATAATTTTCCGCCTTTTTCATCTGATTTCATTGATGTACATCACTAACATACTATTATTGAAAAGAAATTATAATCGTTAGTTTGTGTTTGATTTAGTTTGTCTGTCCTTACCGGTCATATGCAGTTCTGTTTATAATGTAAACAGAGATAGTTTGTTTTAATTCTTCCTTATATAAATTGTTTTTCTGTGTCGTAATTTGAAGGAAAGTGCAAAAGTAATTTAGTTGGTGATGATTTTTAGCAAGTGAAAAATGACGTTTAGAATTTAAACCTGTGTAGGTAGTAAAGAGCGATCGTCAACTTAAGATTTTCGAAATAAGGGGTTCATGACAGAATGGCAATAATAAGATCATTTTTGTATTCCACCTCCTTTCGGTTTATAGCTTTGAAGCACATCGCTATCATATTCTCATTGATAAGAAAAGGCGATCGAAAGAGCTAGTCCGTCCTCGCCTGTCTTATGTATTTCTGCTAATGTAGATAAAGCCTTAGTTTGTTTTGATATTTCTTTATATTGATTGTACCTCGTTCTGTGTCGTAATTGGTAGGAAACTATTTTTTCTGGAAGTAAAACATTCTGTTCAAAATTAAACGTGTGTAGGTAGGAAAGAGCGATCGTCAACTTAAATATTTCTTAGTAAGTGGTTTATGACGGAATGACAACATTAGGATAATTTTCCGCCTTTTTTTTATCTTATTTCATTGATGTACAACACTAACATATTGTAATTGTTAGGAAAGGATAATCGTCAGTTTGTCTGTCCTTACCGGTCATATGAAGTTCTTCTTATAATGTTAACAGTGATAGTTTGTTTTTATTCTTCCTTATATTAATTGTCTTTCTGTATCGTAATTTGTATGAAAGTGCAAAAGTAAGTTGGTGATGATTTTTAAGCAAGTGAAAAATGACGTTTAGAATCTAAACCTGTGTAGGTAGTAAAGAGCGATCGTCAACTTAAGATTTTCGAAATAAGGGGTTCATGACAGAATGGCAATAATAAGATCATTTTTGTATTCCACCTCCTTTCGGTTTATAGCTTTGAAGCACATCGCTATCATATTCTCATTGATAAGAAAAGGCGATCAAAAGAGCTTGTCCGTCCTCGCCTGTCTCATGTATTTCTGCTAATGTAGATAAAGCCTTAGTTTGTTTTGATATTTCTTTATATTGATTGTACCTCGTTCTGTGTCGTAATTGGTAGGAAACTATTTTTTTTGGAAGTAAAAAATTTGTTCAAAATTAAACGTGTGTAGGTAGGAAAGAGCGATCGTCAACTTAATTTTTTCTTAGTAAGTGGTTTATGACAGAATGGCAACATTAAAATCATTATTGAATTCCGCCGTTTTCAGCTTATATCTTTGATGTACATAACAGTTACTATCATTTTGCTATTGTTAGGAAAAGGTGATCACCAGTTTGTTTTGAGATCAGTTTGTTCGTCATAACCTGTCTGATGAACTTCTGCTCATAATGAAGACAGTGATAGTTTGTTGTTTTGTTTCCTTATATTAATTGTACCTGGTTTTTTGTGTCGTAATTGGTAGGAAAGTGCAATAGTAAGTTACTGATATTTTTTCAACAAGGGAAAAAAAGCTGTTTATAATTTAAACGTGTGTAGGTAGGAAAGAGCGATCGTCAACTTATTTTTTTCTTAAGTAAGGGGTGTATGAGAGAATGACAATATTAAGATAATTTTTGTATTCTGCCTTTTTTATGTTATATATTTGATGAATATTACTATCATATTGTTATGGATAGAAAAAGGAGATCGTTAGTTTGTGTTTGATTTAGTTTTTCCGTCCTAACCTGTCTTATGAATTTCTGCTAATAATGTAGCTAGGGATAGTTCTGTTTTATGTTTACTTGTATTGATTGTTCCTCTTTTTGTGTTGTAATTAATAGTAAACTGAAATAGTAAGTTACTGATATTTATACGATAAAAGAGATGATTTCAGCTTTCCAATTGTGAACTTTCTATTTTTATGTAGCAACATTCCAGCAGCGCCTGCATATGGAGAATATATCTCACAGTTGATACGATATTCCAGAGGCTTGCGTTTCCTATGATGATTTTATTGATTGAGGGTTGCTGCTTACCAGAAAGCTACAAAACCTAGGGTTCCAAGTGGTAAAGTTAAAGTAATCCCTGCGAAAATGTTACGGACGCCATCACGAGTTGGTTGACCGTTACAAATGATATGTGATCACCTAATTTGTATATATGCATAAGCAAAACGACGGGTGTCACATGTGGAGCAGGATCTGCTTACCCTTCCGGATCACCTGCGATCACCCTTGTTTTTGTGGGGTTCGTGTGGCTTAGTCTTTAGTTTTCAATGTTTTGTTTTGTGTAGTGCATTTTGCCTTGTCGTCGTTTTTCATTTTTGTCATGACTTTGTCGGTTTGTGTTCGACTTATGAGTTTGAATGTGGCTTTGGTATCTTCTACTTCTTTTTAAATTAAGGCCAACGGGATGTTGTCTTAAGCCCACCTTTGTGTTATTCATAATGATTTTTCAAAGGAGAATCGTATGCATGCACTTATCAATTGTTCACAAATACCGCTATCCCAATGAAACTAGCACCTTGTAAACTTTTCAACATACAATTATTAAATTACATTTGATATGTCAATTAACCTACGTGTTACATAACACTTAAAATGACTAATTTGAATTTCCTAATGTTGTACATCTGCACGCTAAATGCCTAGGAATCCCAATTTAAGAGGAACTAATCGACACCCAAGGGACGTTGGAGCATTTGTTCCATATATTGAAGATTTTGTGAAATTACTGAAGTCGTCTGACATTGCAGTGAAAAGTACTGATTTAAAGCGTATTTACCTTAGATACGTAAGTGCTCGAACTGAGGCTGTAGACCTTCATCATCAAGCAAGTTCGGGATTTTATAGAAGATTCAAAAAGCTTGCAATTATACACAAGATAAAAGAATGTACAAAACCAAGGGGGTATTATGTAAACTTGCCTAGAATATCCAGAAAAACAATTCATTCGGCAACAGAATCAATTTCCGAGAGACAATTTTATGAAAGAAAATTT